>NC_064868.1:20154130-20429130 GCF_024139225.1 Suncus etruscus | reverse complement strand
GCAGCGGCCCTCTGCTTGGAGGTCTTCCATCCACTGCTTTGTCCATGCAAACACTTCCACATGGTCATCAATATTTTGGAAAAGATAAGAGATTTGCCAAAGCCAAAAGGCTGGGGATGTGACTAATCCAGGACCCAACATCTCCATAATGGGATACTGATGGGCTAGCAACACAGGAGGAGATTTTGTGGGCTTTGCAGGAACGTGTCTAGTTGACCTCCAATACCCCGTGCATCCATTTTCTTTATGTGACGAATTTCTTTTGTTTGCTTGTTTCATTTTTGGGCCATACTTGGCTGTGGTCAGGGTTTACTCCTGGTTCTATGCTCAGGCATCACTCCCATCGGGGATCAGGGAACCATATGAGCTGCTGGGTATCTTTCTGGGTCAGCCACATATAAGGCAAGTGCCCACCCCTGCTGTACTATCTCTCCATCCACACACCTCTGAGACTCATTTCTTGGCATCTGATGAATACTAAGTAGGAATGGGACTTTGAGGAAGGCTATTTAAGAAGCAATGTGGTTAAGAGCTGAATATTTTGGTCCTTTCAGCCTTTGCTCAACCTTGCAGGTTGTGATAGCGCCCTGGACCATGCTGTGATCTTGTGGATGGAAGCCTGACATCACTGATGACACTGCAGTTACTTCGAAGCAATTCCTGGAGAGCCCACACCTGGATTTCTGTTGCATGATAGAGAACTGGATGGGATCATGCTGAGTGAAATAAGCCAGAGGCAGAAGGATAAATACAGGATGACTCATTCAGCTATGGAAACAAATCAAGGGTATGGACAAAGTCAATCAATAATGAAATCTGTGCACTGGATTCCATTCTCACAGTGCCAGGTTGGAGGGGAGGGGTGGGGCAACGAAGATGTTGGCAGCAAGTTAGCAGTAGAACATGGGTGGAGGGTGTGGAACACATGGGTGATGGTTATGGGAGGTAACTGTACACTGAAACCATAACTGTCAATTCAACAAATGTGGGGTGCGATAGAGAAAAATTAGACAGAGATGACATAGGCCAGAAATGGAGGGCCATCGACACTGTTGTAGTGATTTGTAGTAACTTCATAAATTAATGCCAGAAACTTGAACATCAATATAACCCCAGGACCTAAATTATAATTTTTTTTTATTTTGGGGCCACACCCAACAGTGCTCAGGGGTTACTCCTGGCTCTGTGCTCAGAAATCACTCCTGGCAGGCTTGAGGGACCATATGGGATGCTGGAGATAAAACCTGGGTTGGTTGTGTGCAAGGTAAATACCCTATCTGCTGTGCTATCACTCTGGCTCCTATAATAATTTTTTTTTGGATTTTGGGTCACACCCAGCGGTGCTCAGGGGTTACTCCTTGCTCTGTGCTCACAAATCTCTCCTGGCAGGCTCAGGGGACCATATGGGATGTTGGGATTCAAACAACCGTCTGTCCTGGATTGGCAAGGCAAATGCCCTACTGCTCGCTGTGCTATCTCTCCAGCCCACCTATACTAATATTTAAAAAAAAAAACAACAATGTGTGAGTGGGGGTGGGAAGAGACAAAAAGAATCTAATACAAAAAGAACACATTTCTGAGATAGTAATGTACTACTGAAAATTTCAATTACTGTTAATTTTTGGTTTCAAATCCCTTTAGCTCTGGGCACTTCTTACCTGTTAGGGGTTCAACTATGTCCCCTCAAAGATGTGGAAATCCTACTAGCCAGGGCCTTGTCAATGTGGCCTTCGTAGCTCCCAAAAAGGGTGTTGGCAGATAAGTTGAGGATAAAGTAGATTAGAGCAGCTCCCAATCCAAAGAAGAGTGTCCTCAGAAAATGAAGAGACATGTAGTGAAAGATGGTCAACTGCCTACAGAAGCAGAGATTACACTGGAACCCCAAGATTTTCCACTCCTCAAAGAGTGGTAAAATGCTTTCTCCCTATACATTTCAGAGGAATAATAGCATCAGTGATACCTGGATTTCATACTTCTAGAACTGCAAGATAACAAATGCCTATGTTTAAGCTACCCAGTTTGAAGCATGTTATTATAGTGGCCTCAGGAAAAGAATACACTGCTAATGGAGTCTTACACTTTGGTCTAAATAAACCACTTGCATCTTAAAATCCTGCTGAGACATTTTTCAGCAACTGTATATGCAAAAAAGTTATACATTTTAGTATAGAGAATGTTCAAAATGAACCAGTACTGTGAATATGAATGCCAGGAAAGTAAAAACTTAAATAGACTTCCTAGAAACTCACTGCCTAGAAAATTTGGCACTAGCAGGTGCGTTTTGTTCCATACCAGAATTCGTAAAGATACCTGAAATATTGTATGCAGTTCTGGTTATTTAGAGTAATTTTTTTCTGCAGCAAAACATAGGAGATATGGTTAAAGACTCAAAAATATTAGGCCTAGCAAAAAGGCTCTAAGGAGAACTATTTTTGTGTCTCTAAAAGGTTCTCATCAAACAGACAGTAAGTATGGCATAACTGCTTACCAAAGTTAGGAATAGGTCAGTACAGGTTGGTGTAATACCATTAAGGTAAACTAGGACCAATAACTAACCCCAAAACACAGACTTGGGCCAAAATGAAAGACCTAGCTAGCTAACAAAAAATAAAATAAATATCTAAAGAATATTAAAAGAAACAACCCAAATATCTATCAATAGAAAAATGGATAAACAGATGGTCATCAGTGTGATCAATGACCTAGTACTGTGTCATAAACAAGAATGAAGTAGTAATACATGTTACATCAATAGACTTCATAAGTAGTATGTTCACTGAAAGATGCCAGCCATATGAAGTTACATATTATATGATTCAGCTCCTTTAACATACCGAGAATAGGTATAATATAAAATGTCCAGAGTAGGTAAAAAATATCACAGAGCTAGAAAGTACATTAGTGGCTTCCAGGGAGTGGAGGAAGAAGAAATGAGGAGTGACTGCTTAATGAGCATGGGGATTTCTCCCATCGGTGGGGTGGAGGTGTGGGGGACATGTTGAAAATGTGAGGTGTAAGTGTACTAAATGTCATAAAAAATAAGTGTATTAAATGTCACTGCATTTTCACTATAAAATGGTTGATTTCATTATGTAAATTTCATGTTAAAAAAGAAAAGAAAAATATATTGAAGAGACAGAGTAGCATCTGCTTTAAGAGTATTTAGCAAACAGAATTAAACCACAAAGACCTCAAAAACACAATAGAACTCTAAAGGGCCTGTTACATTCAGGGGTATAGAGAGGACAACATTGGTGGTGGGAATGCCCCTAATTCAATGTCACTATGTACCTAAAATATTACTGTGAAGGATTTGTAATCCACTTTGGTCAAAATAAAGATTATTATCAAAAAAGTCCTGGTACAACTCAGTGGTCACTGACAAGTAACCAGTGACTAGGTACATATGAACAAGATTTCCATCCCAGTTGTAATGTTCTCTGGAGAGACCACAGTTATCTTCCTGCTTTTATCTTCTACAGGATTAATACATGCAGGTAGCTTGGAGACATCACCATCCCTAACTTACATAGCTAATCAACAAACGGCTCAGTCATTTTGAAACTGTAACTTACGAATAGCCTAAGCTGACAGTAGAAATACTAGGGGACTCCACAGTAGGACTAGAAGTCATTTTACTGCTTTCCACATAAGCAGCCTTCAAAAATTTTAGAGGGTCAGGATTATGGTTCAGTGACAGAGCACCTGCAATGAAATTATTCTCAAATACAACTAAAGTTGTGGCCCCAATAAGTAATGTCAGAAAGTGGGAGTAGGCAAGCACTGCTGTCAACTGTGTGAACTTCAGTCATTGCAACAACAAAGGGAAGGGAAAGAAAGTAAAAGACAAAAAAGTTACATGTAAAGATGGGTTCTTTATCACATACTTTGCATGCAGCTGGCCCTGGTTTGATCCCTGGCACTGCATGGTCCCCCAAACATAGCTGGATGCAACCTAGGAGTTCCCTTAGCATCGCCAGCATGGAGCAAGTAATCTCCAAGCAAAAAAATCCTATAGCTCAGTTGGCAGAGACCTCCTGAGCAACTTTCCAGCCTCAGGCTGTGTAATTTATAATTTTTTGTTTATGGTTGTTTTTTTTTGGCTATACCTGGATTTGCTCAGGAGTTACTCTTGGGTCTACATATTTAGGAATTACTTCTGTTGATACTCAGAGGGCCATATGGAATGCCAGAGATGGAGCCCAGGTTTGACATATGCAAGGCAGGAGTCTTACTCGCCATACTATCTCTCCACCCCATAATTTATCTTCTTTTCAACCATGGCCCAGGAATTACATGCAGACATTTACCATCTTCACATCTAGAGTGTAAATTTAGGAAAAGATTAACTTAGTTTAAAACTTTAACAAAACTATGAAACGAACTAAAGCTTTGTATTTTGTGAATTATAGGAATGATTGCAGTTTGGCTAAAACTGGTAACCAGGTAGCAAAGAGATTGTACAATGGTCTAAGTGCCTGCCTTATAAGCAACTGACTCATTCATATTCAACCCCTGGAACCCCTACATTCCATCCTGTGGAAACTTTTATCCCTCCTTCCCTGCCTCCTCCCTCCCTCCTCCCTTCATTTCTTTTTCTTTTTTTTTTTTGGTTTTTCGGGCAACACCCATTTGATGCTCAGGGGTTACTCCTGGCTAAGCACTCAGAAATTGCCCCTGGCTTGGGGGGACCATATGGGACACCAGGGGATCGAACCACGGTCCTTCCTTGGCTAGCACTTGCAAGGCAGACACCTTACCTCTAGCCCCACCTCTCCGGCCCCTTTTTTTTTTTCTTTTTTATCCCTGAACACAGAGCCAAAAGTAGGCCATGATCATCCCTCAAACTGTTAAAATTGGGGCAGGGAGATAACTGCTACAACCCATGGAAGTCCCAGGTTTGATTCCTAACACCACACAGTCCCCCCAAGAAACTGCTAGGAGTAAACCAAGATGGGAGTAGCCATCAGCACTGTTGAATGTAGTCTAAAACAAAAAAAATCCAAAACACAAAGAATACAAAGTCATGTACTTATAGAATGAGCTGTTTATCTTTATTACTACTATGAAAAGGGTTGTGTTCATCATAGAAATTATGCAGATATCAAAGTTTGTATTTCTGCATTTGTACTTCCAAAATATGCATCAATTTGCATACTCTCAAACCCCTGTGAACTTAACAAAATTGACCAAGTTTTAAAAACGTATCTGAGTAAAGAGTTAGTAATAAAAACCCCTGGAAGAAAATGGTCCAGCTTCTTCCCACAACTCTGTCAGCACATAAGAGTGAATGTCCATATTCTAGGTGAATCTGAAACACCACCAACTGCAAATCAGGACTAACAAAGAGTTATATCATAAGGAAACCAGCACAGTCAGAGAAAAGACTGGTAACAGCAAACTTGAATGACATGCTCAAGCCCTCACTAGCCAAGTAATAGCCTTAGCCCAAAATATTTACAAGTGCTGATTGTTAGTTATGATACATTAATTTTTTTTCCATTTGATGGGCTGTCTTTGTATCCTGGTCATCATTTCCTATGAGGTGTAAAAGCTTCTTAATTTAATGTAGTGCCATCTATCTTTGTTTAGCTTCAGTGTCATAGAGAATTCTACCTATGTTTTGCTCCATATAAAATTATGAATTTAGGTCTGATATCAAAGTTATTGATTTTTATTTGATCTTGTGTAAGGCATTAGAAAGAAATCTGAGGTGGTTTTTTGTTTGCATGTAGCTGACTAGTTTTCCCAAATCTCTCTTCTTTTGGGGGGAGGGTATCACATCCGGAAATGATCAGGGGTTACTCCTGGCTCTGAGCTCAGAAATCGCCCCTGGCAGACTCAAGGGACCATATGGGATGCCAGGAATCAAACCACCATCAGTCCTGGGTCAGTTGTGTGCAAGGCAAACACACTACTGCTGTGCTATCTTTCTGGCCCCTCCAGCATCTCTTTTGAAAGAGGCTTTCCTTGATTCACTTCACATTTTTTGCTTCTTTATAAAAGATTAACTCATATACCTGAAGGTCTGTTTCACTATATTTGATGTGTTCCAATGATCTAAAGGTCTGTCTAAATGTCTGTCTTTATTTCAATACCATGCTGTTTTAGTTACTACCACTTTGTAGTACAGTTTGAAGGTGGGAAAAGTAAGGCATTCCATCTCACAGCACCCCCTCAGCCTGGATTGGTTTAGCTATTCTGGGGAAAAATAATGCTCCATATGAGTTTCAGGAGTTATCTGATCTATTTCTTGGAAAAATGTTACAGATATATGGATTTCTACAGACTGCACTGAATTTGTATAATACTTAGGGCAGGGGTCCTCAAACTTTTTAAACATAGAGCCAGTTCACTGTCCCTCAGACCATTGGAGAGTCTGACTATAGTAAAAACAAAACTTATGAACAAATTCTTATGCACACTGCATGTATCTTATTTTGCAATGAAGAAACAACACAGATACAAATACAAATACAATATGTGGCCCGTGGGCCATAGTTTGAGGACCACTGACTTAGGGGAATATTGAAATTTTAATGATGTTCCTCCTCCTCCTCCTCATCATCCTAAGCAGGGGATGAGTTTCCATTTTCTTGTATTTTCTTTTATTTCTTGTAGTAATATTTTGAGGTTTTCTTTGTATATGTCTTTCACTTTTAGACAGGCTGACTCTGAGGTACTTGATTTTCTTTTTTCTTGGGCCACACCCTGTGACACTCAGGGGTTACTCCTGGCTATGCACTCAGAAATCGCTCCTGGCTTGGACGACCATATGGGATGCTGGGAGATCGATCCATCCTAGGTTAGTGAGTGCAAGGCAGAACACCTTATTGCTTGCACCACCCCTCTGGCCCTGTACTTGATTTTCTGAGGAGAAATGGTAAATGCGAGGCTTTTTGTTTTGTTTTGTTTTTCCACGCCACCCTAAATGGAAGTTTAAAAAATAGATCTTTCTACTCTTTTTGTGTGTGCAGGAAAGTCATAGATTTTTCATATCCATGGATTTTGTAGCCTGCCACATTACTATACAAATATTGTTTCCAGAAACTTTTTGTAGTTATCATTAGGATTTTCTAAAATATAGAAACATGGCAAATAGTAAGAATTTGACTTCCTCCTTTCTTAACTAAATATCCTTGATATCCATTGCTTGTCTAATTACTATGCCAAGTACTTCCAGTACTATATTGAATAGAAGTAGTGAGAATGGGAAACCTTGTCTTGTGCTTGATCTTAGAGGGAAGGCTTTCAGTTTTTCCCCATTAATGTTTGCCATGAGCTTATGATAAATAGCATTGACTATACTGAGGAAAATTTTCAATTTTAGAGTTATTTTATTTATTGTATTTAGTTATTATTTTTTTGCATGTTATTTTATTTAGTTATTTTTATCATGAATAGGTGTTGGATCTTGTCAAATGTTTTCTCTGCATCTATTGATATGATCATGCAATTTTTTTTCTTTTATTGATATGGTATATTATATTGATTGACTCGCATGTTAAACCATCCTTGCATCCCTAGTATAAATACTACTTGTTTTGATGAATTGTTGGATTCTATTTGCAATATTTTCTTGAGGATATTTGCATCTTGAGTTCATCAAGGATATCGGCCTGTAAATCTCTTTTTAGTGGTGTCTTTATCTGCTTTTGGTATCAATCTGATGCTAGGTTCATAAAAACTGGAAATGTTTCTGTTTCTTCTATTTCCTGAAAGAGCTTCAAAAGGACTGGAGTAGGTCCTCTTTAAGGAATTGAAATTATTCATTAGTGAATCCACCTGGACCTGGGCTTTTATTTGGGGGAAGACTTTTGATTACTATTGCAAATTCCATGATAGTGTTAGTTCATGTATTCCACAAAATCTTGATTCAGTGTTGGGAGATTATAGGTGTCCAATAATTTATGTATTTCTTCTAGGTTCTATCATTACATGGTATTACTTCTCAGAGAAATCTCTGATGATCCTTTAAATTTCTGTGGTGTTTGTTGTGACATTTTCCTTTCATTTCTAATTTTGTTTGTTTGTTTTGTTTTTGGGCCACACCTAGCAGCGCTCAAGGGTTACTCCTGGCTCTGGGCTTAGAAATCACACTTAGCAGGCTCAGGAGATAATATGGGATTCAAACCGGAGTCCATTTTGGGTTGGCGCATGCAAGGCAAATGCCCTGCCACTATGCTATCACTCCAGCCCCTCATTTCTAATTTTATATTAGTGTTTTATATCTTTGTGAGTCCTGCTAGGTTTATAGGTCTTGTTTATATTTTCAAAGAAATAGCTCTTGGTTTCAATGATCTTTTGGATTTGGGGGGGGTTCCAGTTCATTAATTTCTGCTCTAGGTTTTATTATTTCCTTCTTCCTGCCTACTTTGGGACCCTTTTGTTGCTTGATTTCCAATTTCTCAAGCTGTAGTTATTTATGTGGGCACTTTATTCCTTCCTGATGAAACCTTGTATAGCTATGCACCTTCCTCTTAACACTGCTTTTGCTGTGTTCCACAAGTTCTGAGAGGTAGTATCCTTATTCTTGTTTGCTTTCAGGATTTATCATTTTTATTTCCTCTCTGACTCATGGGTTGCTGTAATGAGCTGTTTAAGTCCTAGATGCTTGAGTTAGCAATCTGTTTTTGTTTGTGATTAACTTCTATTTTCAGTACATCATGTTCTGAGATTGTTGAAACAATTTATATTTTCTTGATTTTATGGTGTTTTGTGTCTCACTATGTGGTCTATTTTGGACAATGTGTCATGTGCACTGAAGAATATATTTGGCATTTTGAGGATGAAAAGTCCTATAAACATCTATTAACCCAAATCTTTATTTTTTCCTTCAAAGCCAGCATTTTATTGCTGAGTTTTAATCTGGTTGATGTGTCAAGAGTAGCATGCTAGAGTGGTATTAAAGTTTTTTACTACTATTATGTTGTTATCAGTGAAATCTATTCACAGTTGTTATAAGTATTTTTCCTGTTTCCTCATTGCTTGCATATATGGGAGAAATTATCTACCCAATAATCATTTCATAATGGGTTAATATATATTAATAATTATGACATTATATTATATCACATAAGGGGTTAATATGTATAATATATAATATTAACACATATATATATAGAGAGAGAGCTGGAGTGATAGCGCAGCAGTAGTAGTAGTGCAGCAAACGCCTCGAACATGGCTGACCCAGGATAAACCTGGGTTTGATCCCCAATGTCCCATATGGTCCCCCAAGCCAGGAGCAATTTCTGAGCACATAGCCAGGAGTAAGCCCTGAGTGTCACCGGGTGTGGCCCAAAAATATATATACACACATATATATGACACTGGTAGAACTTTATATGAAAAAAATCCAACTCCACCAAAAAAGAGAGAGGGATGAGCAGAAATTTTCTTAAATGCTTCATCATTAATCATCAGGGAGATGCAAAATGATAATAATGTATCATCTCATACCACAGAGACTGGTATATATGAAAAAGAATAAGACAAACTATTCTGGTATGGATACATGGATAAAGGGATTCTCATTAACTGAGGGTTGAAATATAGACTGGTCCAGCCTTTTTAGAAAACAGTATTAACATTCCTCTACAAAATAGAAATTGAGCTTCAATACGACCCAGAAAAAGTTTCTGGGAATATACTCCAGGTCTCAAACTCGCGGCTGCCGCAAACAGCCCTCCATACAACATTTTGTGGCCCTGCCCTAGAGTAATATTTTTTTGTTTTGTTTTGTTTTAGTTGTTCAAGCCAATGTTCAAGGCTTACTACTGACTTTGCACTCAAGGATCACCCCGACTTTGCCACCTGCGGCCTGCAGGTAAATTGAGTTTGAGACCCCTGCTCCAGGGGCTCAAAAGCACACTGCAGAAAGGCATCTACACTCTTATGTTTATGACAGCACTATTCAAAATATCCAGAATCTGAAAATAACCCAAGTACCCCAGAACAAATGAGTGGCTAAAGAAACTGTGTACATCAACACAAAATAAAGCCATGACATTTGCTTATCTACAGATGGTTATGAAAGAATATCATGCTGAGTAAAATAAGTCAGAGGATAGGAGTTGACATAAAATGATAGCACTCATCTGTAAGGTAGTAAAAAAAGAGTTTGGTAATAATTCCCAAAGACAAAAGAAGTGAGGGCCAGGAGGACTGGTCCACGGTAGGAAGCTTGCTACAAGGAGGGAGGAGTACAGTTAGGGCAGAGAAAGGACCACTATGGCAATGATAGTTGGAAATGATTGTGCTGAATAAGAACTGGCTGCTGAAAGTAGGTAAAGCGACATGTACAATACCTTTCAGTGACAGTATTGCAAATCATGGTGCTAAAATGAAAAAAGGAGAGAGGAGGGGGAGAGGAGAAAGCAGAGAAAATAGAAGAGGGGAGAGAGGGAGTCAGAGAGGGAGGAAGGGAAAGAAAAGAAAAAATGTCATAAAGGCAGAGTGGGGAAGGGCAGGAGGGAAAATGGGATATAGTTGGTGGGTAATATTAATTGGTGGAGGAATAAGTGTTGAACATTCTATGACTGAAACAATCATGAACAAATTTGTAACTGTAATTTTAAGTGATTAACTTAAAATTCTCAAAAGTTGATCTTTAGGTTAAAAGGCTACAACACTGTTAACTTGCTTGGGTTGAATTTGTTTTGGGGTATACTTAAGGGTGCTCAGGACTTATTCTAGTTTTCTTCTCAGGGATACTTCTGATGGGGCTTAGGGAAGGGGGCAAGAGATGGTATAAGGGGTGTTAGGCCAACTGTATGCAAGGCTTGTTGTACTATTGCTCTGGCCCCAAACTGCTTGGTTTTAATGTACATGGCCTTTCTCTTTACCATCATCAAAGTGCCCAAGACCCTCCAACACAGTCTCTGTGGCACATATAGTCCATTTGCTCTTCTCATGCCCTCCCTCCCTATATTCGTAATCTCAGTGTTGCATTCAAAGACCAAGAATTTATCCTCATTAGCAAGTGTCTTGTCTCTGCATAACAATTTCATATGATTGTGACTTTATACTAGCTTTATTAATAAGAAAATTTCCTAATCACTGCCATGACCGTAGTCCCTACCAAAGGACATAGAAAATACTAGGCATTCAAATGATAATAAATAATAAGTGATGTATAACTAACAGATGACAACCAGAACTTAACCAGATGAACATAATCCTGCAAAATAAGACACACTGGACAACCCTGAGTTGACAGAGATTTTTTTTCCACTGTGCCACTGCTTTTGGATCTTCTTTTGAACTAGCTCTGGAAAGTTGTAGGTTTTTCCTCCTAATAAAACAGCCTGATACATAGAACTAAGAAATTATATTCTCAATTCTTCATCAACTATTAGAGAATTAAGTCTTTTCTATCACTAATGACTCAAAGTGAAATGCAGAAGAAAAATCTAAGTCCTGGTGTCAAGGTCCTGAAAGGGCTGGCTAAGAGCACAATCACCAACCAGGAGTCCTGGCACCTCCAGCAGTCCAGAGGGCTGTGTATGGAGCAGCCACATGACCCGAGTCACTGACCAATGAATGCTTCTCCCTCTACAGTGGTGGAGCACCAATCACTTCTACAGTGTGATAAATGTCTGCTGAAGAGGGGGAAAATCAAGTGATTTTTAAAAAAAGCTGCCAGATTACTCATTCAAAGGATAACTTTCTTTTCTGAGGATGGGTCCCAGAACCTCACATATGCCAGGCAACTGCTCAAGGATACAACTTGAGCCACAGTCCTGGATCCAAGAATAATAACTGAAAGAAGATAAGCAGGGATATTAAACCATTACCAGCCACTTTTATTGGAAGCTTAATGATCTACTACTTCCTTTTACTATCTCTCAACAAGAACGGGATCATAAAAGTGCCTGACTTTCTAGGAAGTCACTCAATTTCCACTGAACTTGACCCGATGAGTCAGATGTTAAAAAGTCGAAAAGGCAGCATCATTTCAGGAAGCAATACAGTTCCCCTAGTCTGCTACTGGAGCGATGAGTTACACCAATTAAATATATGTCTGCTCTTTCTGCACCTACTGATGCAAGCCTTGGGATGTGAATGACGCAAACACAATTTGCGATGACAGTCGATTCTCACATGCATTTCATATGTTAAGAAAAATCCTACTTTGCTAATTACCAAAGATGCAAAATTTGTCAAGAAACATTTTATGCTTATCCAATTAATACAAAAGAAATGAATGATAATGCCCCAATGCTGCAAAGGTGGTGGGAAAACAAGCACAGTCATCAAGTGCTAGCTAGCTACAGACTAAGTTGGATAAACCATTAACAGAGCAGGCTGGTAAGACAACTCAAATCTGCAGTGCATTTACACACTGCTGACATGGAGGTAAGGACTATGGAGAATTTGGGCTATAGAGCATTTGACTTGCACATGTGAGGCCTTGAGTTTGATCCCCTGGACTGCCAAAAAATAACATTTATCCTGGGGCAGAGAGATAGGACAGGGTGTTGATTCCAGGAACCACAAAGTCCCCCAACCACTGCCAAGTATGTGATACAGGCCCCTGGAACTCCCCGGAGTGGTTTGTATAATCCCCATTACTCCAGGGTACTTATACTGTACAACTGCCTGGTTGGCCAGAAATTACTGGGAACCTCCTGCTCACCCAAATAAAAAGAGGGCCAGAGAGAATAAAACAGGCAAGATACTTAGTGTGCATAGGGGCAGCTCAGGCTTGATCCCTGGTTCGATCTCCAGTACCCCATATGGCCCCGAGCCCTGCCAGGAGTGACCTTTAAGCACAGAGGAGGCAAGAATCAGTTCTTAGCACTACCAGGTGTAGTCCAAAAATGAAAACACCAAAAAAAAATGTATCCCAAAAGGACAATTAGAAATGACAAGAAAATCACTTAGCAGGAGAAAAAAAATACCCATTACATGTTTCTAGTAGACAGTGGAAGTAGCTTAAAATGTCCACTAAGAATGGTTACATTTGTGTTTAAAATGTTTTTTGTTTTAGAGTCAATACCCAATGGTGTTTGAGAATCACTCCTATATTCAGGGGACCATGTGGTGTTAGGACTCACACCCAGGGTATCACATTTACAAAGCACGTATTCTACCACTAAGTTCTCTACCCATCCTGTACTAAAGAAGGATAAACATACGGATCAGAGCAATAGTACAGTGGGGATGGCATTTGCCTTGCACATGGCAGACATGGGTTCAATCCCCAACATTTTATATGGTGTCCTGAATACTGCCAGGCGTAATTTCTGAGTGCAGAGTCAGGAGTAATCCCTGAGCACTGCTAGGTGTGGCCCAAAGCCAAAAAAAAAAAAAGAATAATCAAGCTACAAAATGACATAATCATACTCTCATTATAACTGTAACCATATAAAATAAATGTGAATATGCACAAGAACAAGGGAATACACAGGAAGATGGTGGCCATTTGTAGTTTCCAACGACTTAGAAAATCATGATCAATCATCTTGCAAAAGGAACATTGTATGCCTGAAACCGAATCATATGTAATTTCATAGAGACTAAAATTTAAAAAGAATATAAAAGTATTTTGAAATAAAAAAATTCTTTTCAAGGCCGGAGAAATAGCACAACAATAGGGCGTTTGCCTTGCAAGCGGCTGACCAAGGACCAATGGTGGTTCAAATCCTAGCATCCCATATGGTCCCCTGTGCCTGCCAGGAGTGATATCTGAGCAGAGAACCAGAAGTAACCCCTGAGTGCCATTGTGTGTAGCCCAAACACCCCCCAAAATTCTTTTTCATAAGGCCAGCGCAGTAGTACAGTTCATAAGGTGCTTGCCTTGCACTCAGTTGACCCAAGTTTGATCCCTAGTGCCATGTATAGTCCCCCAACCTCCACCAGGAGTAATCACTGAGTAAAGAACCAGGAGTAAGCCCTGGGAACTGTAGAATGTGACACCCTCCCCGCAAATATCTTCCTTAAACTAGCCAGTGGTCAATCCTTTTCTGAGTAAAGATCTGAAGTCTGTATTTCGTTATAGAAGCCCTGCATTAAAATATGCCAGGAACAGGTTCTCTAGGCACCTTCCCATCATTCAAGGAAAGGGAACATAATAGGTGTTAAGTAGCACAGCTAACAGATTTTCTCTCATGGGGGCTCCGAGACCCTGCACCATAACTGTTTAATGCTGACTGGCCCCAAGTATGCTATAGTAACTTGGTCACAGAAAGCCAAGTATACAGAAGACCTTCCACCATTGATTTCCCCCAAGGTCTGGGAAATGCTGCTTAGGTCAATGATGCTTAAGGAGAAAAAAGCAAGGGGCTGGGCGAGTAAATTGGGTAAAAAGGAGTCAACCATATGGCAATATATGGAAACTCGAGTTTTGGTGGAGAAAGTAATATAGAATCTACCGGTGGTAATTTTAATGATCTAAACAGAAACCTACATGATGTTATAGACTAAAGCAGGGGTCCTCAAACTTTTTAAACAGGGGGCCAGTTCACAGACCATTGGAGGGTCTGACTATAGAAAAAGCAAAACTTATGAACAAATTCTTATGCACACTGCATATATCTTATTTTGCAATGAAGAAACAAAACAGATACAAATACAATATGTGGCCCGCGGGCCATAGTTTGAGGACCACTGGACTAAAGTATTTCAAACTTAGAAGGAGGGTAGGCATTTTAATGACCCAGGTAGGAGGTGCTAACAATAGTCTTTTACCTTTCAATATCTAACCACTTATCTATGCTGCTGCTTAGAAATGCCAAGTCCACAAAACAGAACAAGTCCTTCAGGTTCTAGGTTCGGAGATTACCCTTAGGTTCGGAGATTACCCTTACAAACAGAGAACTAGTCAAGTACTAACAGAGCAGCCATTTCCACAGAGACTGGTGTCGCTTTCCTGTTAAGATGACGTGCTGAGTTATCATGACATCTGAGTCTCCAATAAGAGAACAAGTGAGTTTTCCTCTTTAGGTCTATGAAATACCTATGAAATGTGAGACTATCAAGTATATGTCATATTGAACTGTAGGTTAAAAAAATACATGTGGAGGTAAGGGAAACAGCAAACCTACTTCCCAGAAATATGGGGCAGTCCAGCAGAGACCTTTATTCACACCCCTCTAAACCCTCTATCACATTGGTGGGTTGGTTACCTCTGGTCGCAGAGTGGCTTTCATGCAGACTGGGCAAAGGGGGCCATATCTTGAGAACTGTAGGGGAAGGTGGCGAGTTCGACTGCGACAAGCTGGCTCCTCACAAATCAACCAGCCCTAGAAGAAAGACAGAACACTGTTGTCATATCCCTGTCATGTTGGAATATAGACTACCTGCTGTTCCTTTCATCGAGACTCAATGCATTCAAGTCTTCCTTGAAGATTCTAGAATAACTCGTTGTCTTTCTTTCCAAACAATCAGATCCAATCAAGAAGTCCGTGTTTAAAAAATTTAGGAAACTGATCAAACTCAAAGAAAAAAATCACATACAATATTATTTCCTTTTCTTAGTGTCCATTTGTTTTTGGACTAGACTGGTGACACTTGGAGACTATTTCCAGCTTTGTGCTCAAGTATATATGGTGATGGGAACTAAATCTGGTTCTCCCCCATGCAGTTCATTTCCTCTTCCTAAGCTTACATGGAGAAAGCAAACTGGAATTACGAATTTTTCTTTAATGTCTTCGAGCTAATGTGAAAAAGGCTGAGGCTCTCTCTCAGTAGATGCTTTTGAAACCTGATTCCATCAATGTATTCCTCCTCCCCCCACCCCCCAGGAGGCTGCCAGCCAGGGGTAAGCTCAATTGTCACCTCACCTGTTTCAAAAGCAAACACCAAACTCTAGCTCTGGCAGAGTCACTAACTAAATGTCCTTTCAAATCATATAGAAAACAGATAATATAATTTGTCTAGACTTCCTACCGGTTATAATTAACATTAAAGAGGTCTTTTCTTTTTTGTCACCTCTCTATTCTGTACTTATTTGGGTTTGTTTGTACTTACTATCTGCTAATCTCCCTTTACAAATGACAACAATAACTAGTGCTATTATGCATGGAAATTAAACATGCTGATAACTGTGTGAAGGGAACTGGTGCTGAAAAAATATTAGAAGCCTGTAACTCTATGCTTCTTGTTTTATTTTGGTAATTAAGCTTGTGGTTGTGGGTAGTTTAAACAAACCTCTTCTATGGGGAGAAATAGGCCCTCATCATATTCACTGTAAGTTTAGCTTCCATTCAATTTTGTCAAGTACATTTTAGTTGACCCTTCACTTATCCAATGAGTCTGAACTAGGTAGGCTAAATCTACCTTTGAAAGACTATTTTGTTAAAAATAAGTTCCAGGCCCATGACAATATTTCAAGATTGGGCCAACTGTCAAAGACCTCATGGTGAATACTGCTGTTTCTGGTTTGGATAAAATTAAAACAAACGAAAAACCCTAACATTATATATAAATTCGCTTAGAAGTTATCAATCACAGGAATAAAAGTAAACTCATTTCCATCCCTTATGTTGAGAAATAACATGCAGCCTAAAGTTATGCTGCCAAGTAAATGGAAGACAATAATTTAAAAGTGTTCTTTGGAATGCCAACCTATATAAAGGTTTGGTTAGTATTTTACGCAATATCCCATGTAAACACCAAGTTGTCAAAACAGATAAGAGGTCATCAAGTTTTCAGATAGTCACATCTTGATCACATTTATAAGTCAAAGATTCAGGAGAGAAGTTAGAGATTCAATAGCAAAACAATAAAAGTATAAAGATCTATCATCTGTTGCATTACACCAAGCATCACTAACTCCTTGAAATCACTTTGTATGAAACTGTGTCAAGTGCTGATTGGTTCTAATTGCTAAATTATATTTCGGACACCTTAACTAAAATGGTTTTGGTCTGCACTTGCTAAAAAGGGATCGATTTCTTCTTGTAACTGAGGCTTCCTTGGACCTTCAACACAAGATACTAGTCGTTTGTATGCATTATATTTTTAGGAGGATGAATAGTGCATACAAGAGAGCCTTAAAAACTCTGATAAATGAATAGGAGCAATGAAATGAAACCTCATAAGAGCAAATTAGGTTAAAATACTTAGGGAAAGATCTAAAGTCCAGAGTTCTCTTACCTTTGACTCAGGTATATGGCAGCTCATTTTAAGTTCTAAACAGTCACAAACTGTCTGTTGATCTTTCCTTTAGTTTCTGCAACACCAGCATAGCCCAAACCTGGTTTCCTAACTATATTCTCTCCCATGTCCAATGCAAAGGCTTGCCAATTTGCCCATAGTGTACTCTATTAATATCCATCCATCATGTGCCTTCCACAGTATATTAAAAGGCAATGCATTAGTTTGGTTTTCAAATTATCTCATCTCAATTTCTGTTTCTTATCATCCTCTTATACAAACTCTCTGGCCCATGGGTTGATTTCCTCATGATCTTTATCACCTTTTGCCTATTGGCACTCTTTATTTTTTGCTTATTCTATACACCTTCCACCTAAAAATGCCCATGCCTTAAGCTTCACCATTTCTTACCAGGGCACTGTTCTCAACCTCCGAGAACTTTCACCCTTACTCTAGCTGTTACAGGCCCCAAACCACCTCATTTTACCTAACTAACAGGAAACTAAGGCCCATGTTTTGGGTTTGGTAGTTTCCTCCCTGACTCTAGCACAAAGGTTCACATTCACTGAAGAATTCAGAGTTGAGATCCTAAGAAACTATAGGGAAGCACTGATGGGGAATTTCGCAGGCCACCAGAATTCTGAACCTGAGCTTTCAAGCCTATAATATGGAGGAGGGGATGTCTGTGTACCCTAGTTGAATTGTTCAGAGGATCAAGTAAGAGACAGTAAACATAAAATCTCTTTCGCATAGTACACCTGCCTCTAGTTCTGAGGAACACTGGTGCTGAGCAACAGCTGACAGTGAACAATGAAAGATGGAAAAAGAAGCCCCCACCCAACCCGAACTAGTAAGAGAGACCACTTCTCAACACGACTACAAAGGGCAATGACTTTGTAGTCAACATTTGAAAAAGTGATCTCCCTTTCTGAGAAAAGTACACTGGATTTTAAACTAGACATGGCAGAACTAATATGCAGGGAAGAAGAGGTGGCTAGTTGGGGATTCAAAGAAATATTGTGAAGTGCCAACGCAACCTAGTACAATAGTGACATATGTATTAGTTTAAATCTAATGGCTTTCAGAGGTGCAGTGAGTGGGTAAGGTCTGCCATCCTGCATCACCCCTCTACCCTCTTTCTACAGAGGCCACTCATGGCTCCCCAAAGTACATGCATTTTGAGAAGGCTAGATGCTTTGTCTACCTCAAACCCTTTAAAAATGTTTCAGGGGTCCCTTGCACTCAGTTATCTGTCATAGAATTATCCCCAGTACAAATGGCATCTCTTATAGACAGTGCATAGTATGAGCCCACAGCTGCTTTTAAAGAATAACATATTGGGATTTAGCATCTCCATAAATATTAAAAAAATGTTTTCTGACTCACATTTGCACCCAAAACGGGGAGGGATTTTTCTTAAGATCTTGAGGCAAAATTGTAACAGGAGCATAGTTTTGCTTTTAAAGTTAAATCTTCTACACCACAGCATGCTGGCATGTCAAAGATTGATCATTAATTCTCCGAGAGGTGTCAGGGTGGGGGATGGAAGAGCACGTCAGAAAGATACACATATAAACTACTCATTGAAGTTAATACCAAAATATATTTTAACAAAATTATAAAACAAAACAGAAATGGAAGGTGCCGTGTTGGTCAATGTAAGCACTTTCAATATTATTGAAATTGATTTTTTTAAAAGTAAGACATCTCTTTAAATGAGCAGTCACATGTCATTTCATCCAAGTTATTTGAAACTTATCGATCCGATCATTTGTGCAAGGACCAGAGTTCTCCATCAGTTGGCTGAAAGGATAATGGAGCACTCCCAGCTGATATGATAGGTTAGATGCAAACACTGGCCTTCATTTCAACACACAGAAGAGCACTAGGAGTGGACAAATTCCAGCCTTAGCAATTGTACATTACATGATAAATTAGCAAGTTGTTCTGCTTTGTCTCCCATCAAATCCAATACGAGTCTTGTTATTTTAATTTGCAATCAGAGGTTGAGCATTGGAGGATGTGCCAGAGGTGTATTAAAGAGCCCCAATGCAAGCCATCGTCTGCTATACTGTGAGCAGAGAAAGCCAACAATTTCCAGCAATTTTATTCTACCACTGTAGGACAATACTAGAACAGTTCAAATTGTCTGCATGCAAGGAACTGAAGAAAATATACTTAAAATGATTTTATATGGAAAATGACATTTGGGGAGTAAAGTTCAATGGAGGACATGCATCTTTCAGTACGGGCAGCTGAAAATCTTTCTTAGTATATCCAAGTCTATTCTACAAAATACTCTCCCTATTCATCCAACTAAAAAGCAAGCCACATTCTTAGGCTATAATAGGTCACAACTAAGTATACAGTACCTTGTGCTTCAGGCATAATTTTGTTTTGTCTGTCAACTGTCAACAAAGCACAAAGCACAAGCAAACCAGTCGTACAGTGTGGATGTTAGAGATCTAACAATATACAGATGCCCAGATTTTACTTTAGATGAAAATCTGAAAACATTCTATTAATATCTATCATATTGCACATATTTTCTTAAAAATATCATACCCCCCACATACGAAGCTACCAGTGACTTGGGGAGGTAATATTCCAACAGTAGTGAGTGTCTGATTTTCCACCATGAATGGTTACCAAAAGAAGTCATGCTGGTATTTCAATAAGGAAAAAGAAATGATCAAATAAGAACAAGATGGTAAATTGGCTACTCTGATGCTTATATTAATATTTTAGTGACAATCTTTAAGAAAATAGTTCATAATGTCCACCAGCACTTGTCTCTCAAGTCTTCAGTCCTGAAAAATATCACTTTAGCTAACAAAGAAACTTCAAAAGCAAACACCAGGGTTAGTCTTATCAATATGTATACCATAAGGAAACACTCCAAGATGTTGCCCCCTGGTTTTCTCTGGGTGGTTTTCTTCTGTCTCTTTGTTATTTAAATTTCCTAAACCTTCCAAAAACTGTAATGAGTGACAAGACAGTTTAGACCTAAAAAATCTGAAAAATATCTTGAGCTCCATATTGAGTTTGGGTGTTGCTGAGAATTTCCAGGGAAAGATCTGACTAGGAGAAAAGGGGTGCACATAGGTAAGACAACCTTTTCATTAAAAATATTTGTAATTCAGAAATTTCAAAACTAGGCCAACTTAGGCACATAGGCAATTCTCAAATAGTAAGGGGCCCAGCAAACATTAGGGATGGTAGAATCATTTATTTAATTAAGCCCTGCACTAAAACTCATATAGCTTTCTGCCGATTATGATTTGAATACTTTTTTATGATGCTAGATCTCTGACGATAGGTAATAAATTAGCCTTAGAGGTGTTTTGTTCCTCATAACCCCTCCATCTTTTACTTAGTGTCCACACAGATCAGCTCAGATGTCCAGGGCAGAAATCAAATTAAGAACATTCAGAGGGACATGTCCAGAACCTTATCACCAACAGTTATTATTTTTTTCTTTGGCTCCAGTCTAGCTAAAAGTGATTCTTGCTGTTTCTTTGTAGGCTAGTACTTATTGGTACGGTTTAAAGCGATAAGTCGTTGGGGATTGAACAAATGTTGAGTGAATTATCTCTGCACTTGCCTGAAATGGTAAGTTAAAATCAGAATGGAGTTTAAACCATTACCAGGCAATGTTTGTTCATTTCACTTTAATTATTTTCTCCTTGAGAATGGTTCTAATGAAACTGAATATCTTTCATGGTTTCGAAGGGCTGTCTGAATAGTCTGTAAACAGAACTAAGGGTAGACAAGAGATGTGGCTGAGCCAGCGGGTTGCTAGGTGATGTCGAATGTGAACCCACAAACTTGTTAAGGTTTGCTTTGCTTTCATGCCACTTTCACACACTCTCAAAAGTTTGGAGAACTGATTTTTTTCAGGTGGCCATTAAAAAAGACTCCCCTCTTGAAAATGACTCCTTCCTCAGTAATCGGCCAGATTCAGGGAAATGAAATCCATTAGACCTTAGGCTGTAACCTGGGAAACATGTGGCTCCACGGGGCTGTAGACCATGTAGTTGATGAATGCCCATCCGCGATGTAAGCAACATATCCACAAAGGTGGATTTTTAAATTTCAAAATAATATTGCCGCTGTTTTCTTATTTAGCTTGGAATAAAATTCAGTTTTCCTCCAGGGACCAAAAAAAAAATCACAGTATGGAGGATTTGGGCATGAAACCCAATTGTCACCTGGCAAATACATTGGCATAGATGATGACTGAGACAAACCTGTCATTCAGTCACCCTGCCGTCCACCAAGTCGGACTGCCTGTGAGGCTCTGCCCTCCCCGCCCCTCCCCCAAACTCCGTTTTAAGTAGCTGATCAGAGATTGTCCAGTAAGAGCACTTTATTAGATCATCAGCCAGAGGGGTTCACAAGTACCAAGAGCAATGGGCTCAGACGCGGCACATCAGTTTTAATAGACCAGGGGCTACTAGTAAACTGCAGGTACTGCTGAGAACTTTCCATGCACTGAACTCTTGAAAAAGCACCGTCTCTCCAGCTTAAATGCAGCTGCCTCTTTCAATGCCGCAAATGGGTAAATTTGACAAAAAAGCCACCATTATGACTACATGAAAGGCTCAAGACAACATCCTTTCAATGCTTTGTACTTCAGTAATCAGATGTACTTACTCACCCCCTCCCCCAAACCCGATCAAGAACTATTTCTGAATGGTAGGAAATAATTCCACTTTGTACATCTTTTAGTTAATCAAGACTTTCTATTCAGCAATTTGACCTTTTGTTCAAAACAGGATTATCAGTTTTTTCGCCAGTTACCAAGGGCGACTCGCATGGTGAACATAATTGCAATAATTTGCAAAACACCATGGCAACCCACATTACAACTAGGTAAATACTGGGCTTTTGTGCTACATTGTTATTTTCAGAGATGCTGAAGTCAAAGAACGAATGACAAATGAACACAAAATTTATATTTGCTTTGTCTCAAAAGAGAAGAAAATTGATAACAAGAATTGGGGGGAAACCGACTACAGCTGTAATTTCTAACTTGATTAATTAGGATGGTAACAGTCCTTACCAGTATATTCAACAAACAGCCCTGACTTCGTCTCTCCACCCACCTCTCTCTATATCACTACCACTATCCCCCAACCCCCCCAGACAAATTTTTTCAGCTTGGAGAACAAACATCCCCCATTTGCTCTTTTCTTCAACTTAATGGAATCCTTAATTGCAGAATATTGTTCTCCAGCTCTTCACAGCAATGGAAATGGAGAGAAAGGAGAGTGCCAGCGCGGACAGGGAGCCAGTCATTTCCTGGCCTCCTCTGGACACCCCAGGCCCAATGATGAGACGGCATTTTTCTGGTATCAGCAGCTGTTTCGTGGCAGACAATAAAGTAAAAACTATTTAGCTTTGCAGAAAAGCTCCTTCTTTCCTCTTGGCAAGACAAGGTAAGCCTACGTGCCGAGAAGTTTCTTCATTTAAATGCCAGAATGTTGGCCACCACAATGAGGATAATTTTTTTAAAAAACCATTACATTTTGCCCATGAAGAAATCATTAACTGTGGTTCTGTCCCCCCAAGCTGTTGAAATGCAATGTGTTTGCGATTTGAGGCAGATGTTCAACAGTATCATCAATGTGCTGAAAACCACTTCATACTCCAAGAGAGCGCAATTCAGAAAACAATCAAGAAATACAAATTCCCAAATTTAAACCAAAAAACCCCCCAAAACTGCATTTCTTGTAGCTAAACATGACCTCACACATAGCATTACTGGTTTTTTAAATCGTAAATAGGATGCTTAGAAAAGTTATGGCAAAATCGTTTTATGCAGGTATATAACACAACAGGCACAGACTGTTTTGCAGGAAGGGACTGTTTATTTTTTTCACCCTACAAGCACAAATTCTGCTGCAATGCTGAGCTTTGGGGTGGGGTGGGGTGGGGTTGATGGGCACTGACTTTACCCTCTAAAAAATACTAGCTGAGGATAAAGATGGTAGCAGGGACGGCGAAGTTCTACAAGGGAGAGCTGGAAAAAGAAAGTGCCCCAGAAGCTCTGCACACACAGCCCCATCTGCTCCCCCTCGGTGGCCTGCTAACAAGGCAGCATGAATCGAGTCTCACAAATGAGATGTGTGTCTCCCCGAACTTTGGACATGGCAAATAAACCTGATCCCCACAACACATCTGTTCTAAGTGTGCCAGAAAACTCCCAGACAGATGGATCGCTAGGATTCGGCTCAGAAAAATCAATTGCAATATTAACATTCTTCAGAATCTGCATGTGGAATTCCAGATACCGACCATGATTTCTTCTAAGGAGGAGAAATCAAGAAATATGTGCCACTTTACCTCCTCAGTCAGTCATAATGGCTGTGCAGGCTTGGAAATGTATTTTTTTGGCTTAGTACACTCTGAAGTTACCATACCTATACTAAGTACATTCCTATCTAAAACCAAAAAGTTGAGAGGCAACTTATCCTTTCATGCCAAACAAATCTTTGGGAGTTTTTCATCAAAGAGAATTACCCAAGAACATAAAGTGGACCTAAAATCCCCATGACACTGGAACTTCTTTAAGAAACCCTTATATAGAAACGAAATATGTCGGCATCCATCTGGAATTCTTCACTTTACATTTTACCTGGTACTCTAGTTTATTCCAACCCCACCTTTTTTTGCTTTCTTTTCTCCTGGTTCACCCCCAGGACAAAACTGCACCCTGACTTCTGTGAAAGATCCAACCTTTCTTAATGCCGATGACCCAAATCTTTAAATGAGGAATGAGAGTCTACCTAAAACCCCATCCCTGTGACCCACAGAATTGAAGCCAGCTGGCCCTCAATGAGAAACTCTTGCTATCTCTGCCAGACTCCTTGCTCCAAAATTCTCAACACTGACTGTACACTGAATTCACCAGGGGCAGTTAGGATCCAGTGTTGGGCATCAAACCGGAATTTCGGATTTAGACAGGTGTGGGGTAGGGGCGGAGAGGTTTTTTTATTTATTTATTTTTTCAAGTTCCCAGATGCTCTAGCTGCTCCTGTTTCTGGGGTGACAGTTTGAGAACCACCAGTCTAGGGAACAAAGTAGGCCTGAGGCCTGAAAAAGCAACCCCCCATGATTCTAATTTGTAAACTAGGATACAATGCACTTGTCTGTATTACTATCCTTCTCTCCCATTCACAGACACCTCCTAGATTACGTTCTGAAGAATAAACTTTGACTTCATTCTATTACAAGAGCCGACCGATTATTACATGGCTTACATTATGTATGTGGTTTTGTAACATTTCCCCTTAAGAAACAAAACAAAGAACCTTATCTGAACAGTAAGAGAGTCCCTACAACATGAAGTGTGCTTCACAAAGAAACACAGACCGGGAGGAGAGCTGGTGCAAATGGTGTCTATGAAAGCAAGCACAATTACACTTTCTAGTTGGTTAAGTGATGTGAAATATGTTTGAACTGTAACTTTTAAAGCTCTAGTCTAATCCTTCAGATGCTAGCTGAGGAAAATGAGGCTCAGGGAAAAATAAGCACTTTGTATAGAGTCGAGCAATTAGCTAAGGGGCCACCTGGCTCTCAGGCGATCGGCCCCACTCTGAGTGCTCCATACCTACTCTACTTAAAGCACCAGCCCGTGGCTGCAAATGGGTCTTGAAAAACCTGAAATCCAGCAAGTCCAGACTGATGTGTTGCAGGTGTAAAATGCACAGCACATTTAAAAGACTTATTTAAATAAGAGAATGCAACATTGTATTTGTATCTTTCACATTAATAGCAGGAAAAAAAACCCAGAAAACAAAAACAGGGGCTGGAATGATAGCACAGTGGTATGCCTTGCACGTGGATTACCCAAAATAGACCCGGGTTCAATGCCTGGCATCCCATATGGTCCCCAGATGCTGCCAAGAGTGTCACCTGAGCACAGAGCCAAGTGCTGCCAGGCGTGGCCCAAGAACCAAAAACACACAGACACCACATTGATAGCAGATAGATGAGCTATTTTGGATATACTGGGGTCCATGAAATTGATTATTGGGAGACTGCTCTACTGCCAATCCACATCCCTGGTACCCCTCTTCCCTTGTTTTTAAAAATACACATGGAGGCTAGAGACAATACAACGGTCAGGGCACTTGCCTTGAATGCAGCTGACCTGGCTTTGTTTCCTGGTACTCCATATAGTCCCTGAGGCCTGCCAGGAGTTAACCCCAAGCAAAGAGCCAGGAGTAAGCCCTGAGCACGGCTGGGGGTGGCTTCCAAAAACACTCCCCCCATGAAACTGCCCTATGATCTAGAAATCCCACTTCTCAGTAAACATCCTTTCTCAAATAATGAAAATAGAAAAACAGGAGAATTCAGAGAAGTCAAGGGGCTGGAGTACATGCTTGGTAAGAGGGAGGTAAGTTTGATCCCCGGGACTATACAGTCACAAGAGCAGCACAGGGGGCAACCCCTGAGTACGAGTAAGTGTATCCTAAAACACACAAAAATACAAATGGAACTGTATCATAAATGCCACTCTTAATTTTTCCCTTAAAAGTAGAGGCAATTATACTTGATCACTACATTAAGGCATGCAATGTTCTTTTGAATGGCTCCTCAGAATTGTATGATTATAATAACTCAATGAATCTTCTTCTGAAGAATAATTAGGTTATTTTTGTCTCTTACTCTAAACTATTATGCCACCAGGATTATATGGGACACACAAATGAGAATGGCTGAGCCAAAGGGTATGTTCATTTGAGACAAACTTCCATGTAGTAATTTCATAGCCACCAACAGAGTGTAAGGACTTTTTCCCCTATACCCTGTCTACATGATATATTATCCAATTTTTACATCAACGGTACTGATGGGTGAAAGAAAGATGGTCTTCATTTGGATATCTGAAATTAAGAGTGAGATTGAACAAAGGCTACTATGTGCAACAACTAATGAACCTTTATTTTATTTTCATATATTCAGCAGTGCTCAGAGCATCTGGCTTTGTGCTCAGTGGTCTCTCCTGGTGGACGGAGGGGAACATATTGGTTGCCAGTGATCTAAGTTGTGCCTGCCACGTGCAAGAAAAATACCCTTTTACTGTCCTGTCACTATTTCCTACTGAGTACTTTTTTCCCAAACGTGTCCTCTTTAATAGTTTATTATTGTGGTGGTCTTTTTCTTCATGACCAGCAAAAGCACTTTTATCTATTTTGGGGGGAATCACACCTGGCAATGCTCAAGGATTACTACTGGCTCTGTTATGACAGATCATACCTGGTAGGTTTAGGGGACCATATAGGGTGCCAGAGATTGAACCTGGGTAAGCTACACATAAGCAAGTGCCTTCTATGTTGTACTGTCTCTCCAAACCAGCAAAGGCACTTTTTATGTGAAAGAAATTAGCTCCTTATTACATAGACTGCATATATTTTGCCTGCATCATTGTTGCCTCCTTTTGTTTTTAGGCCACACATGGTACTTTGAGGGGTACTTCCAGGAGAGTACTCAGGGGTCGTTCTGGAAGAATCTTGGGGAAACAAGCAGTGCTGGGGTCAAACCAAGTCTGCTCAAAAAGCCCGTAGCAGCCAGAGCTGACCCTGGCCCACCATTCCTTCCTTGTCTTAATTTGTGTGTCAATTTTCCCAGCACAAAAGTGAGTTTTAAAATTTGTAGTGGAAACCAGAAGACGCTCTGTGATACCCTAACTTCGACATAGGATCTGTGCAAAAACCAAGATCTCTAATTACAGAAACCTGACTGCAACAGCTGTGATTGAGAACTTTTACTGGGACCATGAAGAAATACTTTGGGCTAGACAATTTAGCATGCACAGAGCCTGTAGTTGGTCTTATGCCAGGATGCTTCATGTGTAAGGTCTCCCTGCTTTTAGGCCAAAGGTTTTTTCCCCAACTTTTGTTGCATAAATGCAAAAAACTGCCACCCCATTTTTCTTCTATTTTCTTTTTTATCTTTTAAATAGGGGCTCCCACCTTTTTCATAGAATCTTGGGATGCAGATTACTGTGTTTTACCTCACATTTCTGCATTTTTCTATAAAATTAAGAAGAAAAGTAAAAAGAAAGGATGGGTACCAGGGGCCAAGTGGTGTCAGGTGCACTGGTGGAGAAAAAAAAAGAGAGAACTAAATATCCAATCCAAAGTCAACAATAGAATCAAGAGATCTAAACTTTAACAATCTAAACTTAAATAGGCCTATTATACTGGCAGGCTAGGGGAAAAAAGGCGGTGGTATAGGATGCACTTTGGAATCATTGGTGGAGGAAGGTCCATACTGGTGAGAATGGCTCTCATGCACTGTATATCTGAAATTCAGCTGTGAAGGACTTTGTAGATCACACTGGTTTCAATAAAATAAAAATTAAAAAAATTGTAGTCAAGTTTTCACAGCTCCAAGATTATTTATGATATCTGTTACATTTGTTTCACAGTCTAATTTTTTTTTATCCTGCTGCAATTTGTTTTAGGGTAGGGAGCAACAAAAATAACTATTTTTTTCTAGACTATCCCTACTAACACAAACTACTCCTTCATATAATACTGCACAAGATGTTCTTGTATCAACCAGTAATATCAACAGGGCACCATGTTTTTTTAATTATCATGAACTCATAAATTTTATCATTTGTGGTAAGACATTGATAGTGAAATTTTCCTATCATTAAAATAAAACTGGGGGCCGGGCGGTGGCGCTAAAGGTAAGGTGCCTGCCTTGCCTGCGCTAGCCTTGGACGGACCGTGGTTCGATCCCCCGGTGTCCCATATGGTCCCCCAAGCCAGGAGCAACTTCTGAGCGCATAGCCAGGAGTAACCCCTGAGCGTTACCGGGTGTGGCCCAAAAAACAAAAACAAAAATAAAATAAAATAAAATAAAACTGAGAAAGCTTTAAATTTCTGGATAAGCTCTAAGAACAACCGTAATATATTAAGTGGTACTGGTTCAGGTGTAGGATATATTTTTTTCATTTCCCCACACTTGTTTTGAAGACCTTTAGTGGCATTTTATATACTTTGGTTTTAGGGTCACACATGTCAGTGTTCAGGGGCCATGTTCGGTGGTACCTAGGGGATCAGGAGGTGGTGGGACTCAACCTTGCATCTCATATGCTTGATTTTTCTGCTTCTTTTGTAGCATTGTAAAGTCTTGTGTGTGCATATGTGTATAGTTATAGATATTTAGCACAGAGCCTATCAATTTTATTCCTAGGTATTTCATCATTTTAGATACTACTGTAAATGGCATTTACTTCTTTATATATCCAACTGGCTACAGTTTGGACATATCAAAGTTACTGTTGTTACTAGTCTCTTCATTTTTGGTTTGGGGACACTGGTTGGCGATGTACAGGGACTATTCCTGGTCCACTGCTTGGATATTGTTCCCAGCAAGGGTCAGTGCTGGGAATCGAACTTAGAGCTCCAGCATGTGAAGCCTATGCTTCAACTTGTCGCTGGCCCAATAAGCTATTCTGCATATTATTTCCCATCACGTGATGTTAAAAAATCCATTTATTTTTTGTTTCATAGATATGAATTGACTTCACCCCCTTTATAGGGATAGAAAAATAATTATAATATTCTTTTTCCTTTAAATTCTTTGTTGTTTTTGTTTGTTTTGAGGCCAAACCCAGCAGTTGTCAGGTCTACTCCTGGCTCTGAACTCAGGGATCATTCCTCCATGTGTTTGGGCACCATATGGGATGCCAGGGATAGAAACCGGGTCAGCCACATACAAGGTAAACAAGCCACATACAAGGTAAACCTGCTGTATTATCTCTCTTGCTCCCTACAGCATTTTCTTTTTATCTAACTAGTATAGCTAAAAAAAAATCAACCCTGCTATTCAGCATCATTTTCATTAAGTTGCCCCAAGAATCAGATATTTTAAATTAATTTAGGGCTGTGAACCCCAAAACTAAGACACTGTTTTCAATTTGTCATTGAAAACAAAAGGAGGCAACAGCATTAAAATCCCAATCACAAAGTATTTGATACAGATTGCCAAATTTCAACTTTGGGGCTAGATTTCAAGATATTCAATGGCAGACTAAATATTAAAACAGTTCCTTTTACAGCCGGGAAGTTGGTCCTTTTAAACAGTCCCTGGCAGAACCAATCTTAAAAAATGAGGTCACCAGGTGGTGGGATTAGAGGTGGGAACACTGCATGCCTGAAGCTCTATTGTAAACAACTTTGTAAATCCTGATGTCTAAATAAAGACATTTAAAAATACAATTAAAATAAGTGAAGTTAAAGAGAGGGCAGTCTGAGCAGGGGGTGGGTGGGGTGGGGTTGCAGTGGACAGGGTTTTAAGGGTTGTTCTAGCAAGGAACCCTCTTATTCCATAAATATTAAAGAAAAAGTTATGAATGCGAGGTTTCTCAGAAGCTTTCATATTTATAGCTGAGGTTAACAAAACATACATGTTCCCATCAATGAAATAGATGTTATCACTCCACCATCATCCAGTTATTACTGTTTTCATTCCAGTGATCCCAAATGAGCAGCGAGCACCACTCAATGACATTCTAGAGCAGCGGCTCCAAGAACAGGTTCCAGGCCCGTCAGCATTAAGCCAGGGAACCTGTTACAAGACACAAATTCTCAGTCTCTGCCCCTAGAATGAGCACTGGAAGGTCTCAAAGGGGCACCCCCCAAAATTTGTGTCTTCAAGGAAGTCCCTCATGGTGTGGCTTGATAAATGGACATGGTCTCACAGAAGCAAGGCTTAATTAAGTGTACATCATGAGGTGAAATGTATCCACATACACTGAGTGCATATATACATCTACGACTATATATCCAGCTTATTTTGCGTGCCATACCCCTCTCAAAACCCCAAATGCGCGCCATTCTCAATTAGATTACTAAGGATCTGAACATACATTCCCAAGGTACCTACAATTTCTAAATAACAAGCAGCAGATGGGGGGAAAAACCTGATGGAAACATCATCCACCTTAGCAGATGTTCATGTGTAGCTCAATGGGCTCAAAGAAAAAAATCTTTGTGAGGGTGGCAGCGAGTGGTATGGGGCCACAGCTAACAATGCTCATGAGCTGTGTGCTTACTCCCACCACTTTCCTTTCCCGAGAACACGCTCCAGAGACCAAGTAGACTAGAAATCAGCAGAGACACGATGCACAGCCCCACACGCTAGACCTCCAACTCCAACTGCATTGGAGGAAGGCAAGTCTCTCTATAACCTCATGGTGGGGTGGGAGCTCTGCGGAGAGAAGTGGCACGGTTCATCAACAGATCCTATGCCCACCACACTTAGTGCACCGACAGCTGTCCTGCGTCAAGGTGGTGAAATACTTGAGGTGTTTCGCCTACAGATAGAAAACAAGAGTCTGCCCACTGAGTTTACAGGGCTGGCAGCCTCCCAGCCAGCACCTGCAGTGGAGACAGCCTGCTGGCCTGACTGGCAAACTGAGTCCCTAGACACAACGGAATCCTCTAGTTTCTTCTAGCCTGTCTCCTATCTTGACTGTCCCGACCTAGAACTTCACTATGAAAGTAATTGATGTCAGATGTTTATTGTAGTCACTGTGACTTATGACATACTTTGGTCAGTTTCATGCACACAACATCCTATCTTGACCCCTTCCACTAGTGTCTTGCTTCCCTTCATCATTATCTCTGGGCATCCCAGGCCCCACCCCCAGGGTAAACTCAGTTCAGTGGACCAATCAGTTCTCCAGTTGTGTTGCCTTTGGCCAGTTGTTAGTACTTAAAGGGAAAATTACCCCCAAATAGTTGCACTTTTCACTTCTTTGTATGAACTAGAGCTAATAAAATAATTAAAGAGAACTGAACTGGAAGTGTACTTAAAGCCAGGCCAGCCACCACTTGAGGAAGTTTCTTTTGATCTGGAGATCCAACTTTTAGAGTGTGAGGAAGCATCAACAGGATGAGAGATGAAGAGCATTTAGAGGTAGGAGGCAGGAAAGCAAAGGGTAGAAGGAAGCCCACTCCTTAGGGTGTGGTTCATTAGGGTCTCACAGTGCCCTCTGGGTAGGAAGCCTGGGGCAAAAAGATGGAGTAAGGGTCATGACAAAGCTCTCCCCTCAGATTTGACCTCAGTGCCTGATACAAGGAACCCCCAGACCCACGTGGGACCAGCATCTTTGAAGTGCAAAGAGTGGGAGGAAAGTGCAATTTCCAGGTCCACCCATCGAATTATATCCAGCACAGCACCAAGGGTTTTCCCATTGAGGGACAGATATTTCAAGCTCACTGTGGAGCCACTGCCAGGGGACCATGATGTGATTCATTTTACATGGAACATCAAAAAGGGTGCATTTTTTCTCTGCTCCTTCAAGGCAGACAACTCAAAGATGACATTAATCAGATACTGGCCGTGAAACTACATTTCTACAAAGATTCTTCTTGAAGCTCAAAAATATTCCCAAACCTGTTTTTCTTGTGGGTAACCAGGCTTTTCTGCTGGAAATAAGGATTTTCAGAGATTCAAAGAGACTGTTGATCTCTTGCCTTCCATTAGCCCTCTAAAAGTACTAACTTCGGAGCAAAGGAGACAGATTTTTCAAAGAACTGGAGCACATGCTTTTGTTGTTGTTGTTTTTGGACCACATCTGGTGATGCTCAGGGGTTACTCCTGGCTATGAGTTCAGAAATCGATCCTGGCTTGGGGGGACCATATGGGATGCTGGGGGATAGAACCTCAGTCTGTCCTAGGCTAGCAAGGGCAAGGCAGATGCCTTACTGCTTGTGCCACCGCTCTGGCCACTGGAGCACATGTTTTTAATTCATAAGGTCATAAAGGTCACAGAGCACAAAACTGGGAGTAGCTCTTGAAAATTACTGAGTATGCAACTCCCTTAAAAAAAAACACAAAAGAGGGCCCGGAGAGATAGCACAGCGGCGTTTGCCTTGCAAGCAGCCGATCCAGGACCAAAGGTGGTTGGTTCGAATCCCGGTGTCCCATATGGTCCCCCGTGCCTGCCAGGAGCTACTTCTGAGCAGACAGCCAGGAGTAACCCCTGAGCACTGCCAGGTGTGGCCCCAAAACCAAAACAAACAAACAAACAAAAAAAACACAAAAGAAAAGTATACAATTGGGGAAATAAAGACACATTTTTTTAAATTCCCAGTAAATTTTAGTTCTATAATATAACAACAATTTATTAAATACTTTCAAAGTATGTAAGTCTTATCTGAAACTGCCTAAACAATCCAGAGCATCATTTAATGAATGAAAATATGAGCATACAATCTTTCAGTAAACAATAAAAAATTTGACTCTCCATGTTTACCCATGACGAGAAGCCCAGCATTTATTTAACCTTTTCCTGAATATACATAATATTAAAACACTTCACTTATGAATTCAGCAGAATTCATCAGCAGACTAAAACGTAAGCTTAAACTGGAAATGCCACAGAGAACTGCCATTATGTTTATAATTCAACTTTGTGGTATTCAATGCAACCTAAGGAGCAGCTTTTGTGGAGCACAAAATGAGCACTACACATTTCTGAAAGGTCACAGTAGCACCAGGAGATAAGAATAAAGTGAATTAGTGAAAAAGTGAATTTGGTGCCTCTTTTTGTTTTTTGCATTAGAAGTCAAAGTTAATACAGTTTCTTACTAACAAGAACAAGGTACCAAGGATCTTTCTGAAATGACGAGCTCTAAGATTAAAATAACTTGCCAAATATTTCATGTAACTGTTTGAATTTTTCTTTCCACCGGGCATATAAAAAGGTCCTTTCCCTCTGTGTACAATTTTGTTGCTTGCCTTAAAAAAGTAATTTTCTGAAAACACATTTTCTTTCATAAGAACCCCTGTGACTCAACAGTCGAAAAAGTAAAATCTATGAGCTGAAAAAGATTTAGCTTAATATTAGCGTTTGTTTTCTAGCCATTAAAAATACATTTTCGAGGCCAAAATAAATGTTAACATAAACTACTGCTTTGAAATAGCATTCATACATATTTTCAGATAAAATAAAACATATTTTGTAAAGATTTCATGTATTAAGAAAACACAGAAAGTAATTTCAAGTCGAAAACTAGTCCACATGCTTTCTGAAGAGCACAAACATTAAACTAAAATCTCCAAGGCCAAGTTCTTATAATGGATGCTAGGAGGCCAGAAAGTGAGGTACAAATGAGACTGGAAATTGAGAATTTAACCCAAGGTCAAAAGGATACACTATTTCCAAGCTAAAAACTTGATGAAATAAAGCAAAAACACAATATAATACCATGAGTCATAAAAGCAAAGCTACCCTGTGCAATTATGAGGGGGGAGCCCACCCACACTGAGCCTTGCCCCTGGGTTGGTTACTCTTGCCTCTGAATTCAGGAATTACTCCTGGTGGTGCAAGGCAAGGCCCTATCCACTGCACTATCACTCCGGACCTTCCTATGCCTATTTTTTAAATTCCACTAAATTTAAAAGGGGAGAAATCAATCCTTTCATTGGTCAATCTACTTTTAAAAATCATCAAGTATACTAAAAAAGTGAGTATAGAAATAAGATTAAGTGCCCAAAGTATTTTTGTTTATTTTAGTTTCATAACTAATGAGCATTTATATTCCAGTTTAATATCTTGAACCACATGAAAAAATTATTTCGTCATTAAAGTAGTGCATTTGGCAAAATTTAGTCCATTTTAACTAGTCTATTTTAAAATAATTTAAGAAATAAAAACTATAAAGATAAAAATCTTAATATGCAGTTTGGTAAAGTTCAAGTCAGTCTTTCAACAACACGTTTATCTATCCAGTAAAGCTTGTATTAATACGATGTATGAGTTTGGCAAATTCAACTTTAATGGAGCATAAAAGTGCTTTTGCTTGAAAGTGAGATCATTTTTAAAAATTCAAAGCATGATCACTTTTTCTTTTTTCGTAGGAACAATCTGATACAAGCAGCAAAGCTTAAATAAACTAGAAACATTTCAAATGATCCATAAAGGATTAATAAGCACTGCAGGAAGTCCTATAGGCTCAGCGTATATATTTTCCAACCCCCCCCCCCCGCCCAGTGATGGGCATGATATGAAATTCTAAGCAGAAATGAAGTTTCAAAGACTCTGAATGTTAAAGGTCTGTGGTGCTGAGGGGAGAGGTCACAACTTAGGCCAGTTTTATTTGAAATGGATCAAAATTACGGTGGTATTAGGGTAAGATTCAGTTAAATTTGGGCATTCAATTAAAAAGGTCTTCTTGCTGGGGTAATGGCCACTGGTCAGAAGCAAAACTAAGCAAGAGAGTTATGATGAGCTACAGGCCACTAATATAACAAGAACAAAATGACAGCTATTATTTTGGCAGAGATAATCTATGCTGAAACACAAAACATACATGCTCACAACTTCTTTCAATACAATTTTCTTGTCTTCCCACTGACTTCTGTGATTGCCATAGAAAGCAGGGTTCTAAACACATTTCTCAACTGGATCCTCAATCAATAAGAGTAAAAAATTCAGAGCAAGTACATGGGGGAAATGCATTATGGTATTAGTAACTATTTGCAAAACAGGCTAACCTTAACAATATATGCAGAATTTGCTAAGAAGAAACCTTAGGTACCTAAAACAACATTTTTGTTACTACAAAGCTTGGTCACAGTGCCTGTGCCCATTAAATCAAAACTCTTTTCATTTTTAGATTGGGCAATCTTTGTGTCTGATCTATTCATTATTTCAAAATAAATATACCTCAGAAAACAATTTCTCACTTTCAGGAGAAATGTAAACAGTCTCACCAAAGAACAAAGGCCCATTACTGTTTAGGGGACACACCTGATGGTGTTCAGGGCTTACTCCTAGTTCAGTGCTCAGGATATTAAATTGGTTTCTAGGGGGGACACAACTGAATTGAGTTGGTCGCATTTAAAGATAAACACCATATCTGCTGTGTCAATCTGGTCCACAAAAACCCAACTTTTATGAAAGTCAAAATATAAAATATTTCTTTACTAATAAAATTACAACTTGGTACGGAACAGTCCAGAATTGAAGTAAGACACTTCAGTAAGAACCCAGATTTGATATTAAACTAGGCAAAAAATATTCCTTAGTTTGTGGGCAAACTTTCAAATGTGTATATTTTTTAAATCTATTATTTTAATTATTTCTTGACAAAATGTAAGTTATTCATGCTTATATGTTGAGCTTTGCTTGCTTTCTCTTTTGTTTTTTGGTTTTTGGGCCACACCCAGTGATGGTCAAAGGTTATTCCTGGCTCTGCACTCAGAAATCACTCCTGACTAGGGGGACCATATAGGACGCCAGGGGATCGAACCGAGGTCCGTCCTAGGTCAGCTGCTTGCAAGGCAAATGCCCTACCGCTGCATCACTGCTCTGGCCCCAGAGCTTTGCTTTCTTAAAATAAAATGCAAATAGTATTATGCTGAATGAAATAAGTCAGAGGAAGAGAGATAGACGCAGAATAGTCTCACTCATCTATGGGTTTTAAGAAAAATAAAAGACATGCTTGCAATAATTTTCAGAGACAAAAGAGAGGAGGGCTAGAAGTTCCAACCACTACATGAAGCTCATCATGAGTGGTGAGTGCAGTTAGAGAAATAACTACATTGCGAACTATCATAACAATGTGAAAGAATGAGGGAAGTAGGAAGCCTGTCTAGAGTACAGGTGGGATGTAGGGAGGTGAGATTTGGGATATTGGTGATGGGAATGTGGCACTGGTGAAGGGGGGTGTTCTTTACATGACTGAAACCCAACCACAATCATGTTTGTAATCAAGGTGTTTAAATAAAGATATTAATAAAAAAGAATGGCATCTAATAATATCACTGAATGCTGGGTCCAACAAGAAAATAACTTAAAAACAGACAAACATAAACAATGAAGAGTTCCTCTCAAGTAAATAATCTTATGGTGTAGTATAACTGTCAAACTTTTTTGTTTATTTCTGGACCAGAGAAATAAATGATGGTGCTCATGACTCCCATGGCTCTGAGCTCAGGGATCACTCACCATATGTAATGTAGAGGATTGAACCAGGATCTGCTGCATGCAAGGCAAGAGCCCATCCACTGTACTATCTCTGGCCCCACACCTGTGTACTTTTCAGATATCAGCCATCTCAAAAAATACGAGGATTATAGCTAGTTTATTGCCGATTCGCATTACCATTAGCGAACAAGTAAAGCAATTCATTGGAATCAATTAGGACTGCCATAGTGATAAATTCAACCACTCATTGAACACCTATTTTGTTCCTTTCAATGCTCTAGTAAATTGATAGAATAAGAGGCAAATTGTCACTCATAAGGGGAGGCTTCTTGAAAAGGGCATATGTGTTTTGAATCAGAGACTCAACTTAAACCCCACCTCTATGGTGTATTGTTCTTCTAACACTGGCTGAAGTTTTTGGCTTTTTTTTTTGGTTTTGGGGCCACAATCAGTAGCAATCAGGGGTTACTCCTGGCAGGCTTGGGGGACCATATGAGATGCCTGGCATTGAATCCAGGTCAACTGCGTGCAAGGCTAACACTCTATCTGCTGTGCTATCACTCTAGTCCCTGGCTGAGTTTTTAAACTACAAGACTCAGCTTCTTTATCAGTAAAATTGGAACAAAGCACCTTATAGCACCTCACAAGGCTGCTATAAGATGAATTAAATGTTAATAAGTAATACGAAAATGCTCAGCAAAACTTTTTAAATGTACAACTCAAGAAACACTAGTCTGGGCACCAGAAAGAGAGTACATTGGGTAGGGTGCTTGCTTAGTGCATGGTGAATACAGGGTTCAATCCTCAGAACTTGATGTAGGTCCTACCAGGCAGGAGAAAGAGGGAGGGAGGGACGGATGGACGGAGGGTGGGAGGAAGGAAGGAAGGAAGGAAGGAAGGAAGGAAGGAAGGAAGGAAGGAAGGAAGGAAGGAAGGGAGGAAGGGAGGGAAGAAGGAGGGGGGAAGGGGGGAAAGAAGGAAGGAGGGAAGGAAGGAAGGAAAGGGGGGAAGGAAGGAAGGAAGGGGGAAGGAAGGAAGGAAGGAGGGAAGGAAGGAAGGAAAGGGGGGAAGGAAGGAAGGAAGGGGGAAGAAAGGAAGGAAAGGGGGGAAGGAAGGAAGGAAGGGGGAAGGAAGGAAGGAAGGAAGGAAGGAAGGAGGGAAGGAAGGAAGGAAAGGGGAGAAGGAAGGAAGGAAGGGGGAAGGAAGGAAGGAAGGAGGGAGGGAAGGAAGGAAGGGGGAAGGAAGGAAGGAAGGGAGGGAGGGAGGGAGAAAAAACGGAAAGCACACAAATTTGCACTGCTGGTTATGGCCAAAAACAAATTAAAAAAATAGGAAGACTGGGAACCTGCGTAGCAGCAGGGTGTTTGCCTTGCAGACAGCCAACCTGGGATATACCTGAGTTTGGTTTCTGCTATCTGGTCCCCTGAACTTCTGAACCTGCCAGGAGTGATTTCTGAGCACTGCCGTGTGTGTGTGTGTGTGTGTGTGTGTGTGTGAGAGAGAGAGAGAGAGAGAGAGAGAGAGAGAGAGAGAGAGAGAGAGAGAGAGAGAGAGAGAGAGAGAGAGAGAGAGAGAGAGAGAGAGAGAGAGAGAGAGAGAGAGAGAGAGAGAGAGAGAGAGAGAGAGAGAGAGAGAGAGAGAGAGAGAGAGAGAGAGAGAGAGAGAGAGAGAGAGAGAGAGAGAGAGAGAGAGAGAGAGAGAGAGAGAAGGAGAAAGGGGATAGGGGATAGGGGATAGGGAGGAGGAAGGAATTTTCTTTCTCCTACTCCCCTGAAATTAGTGACCTTATGGACATAAAAAATAATCTGGCAAAAGAATATTAGTAAAGTGATTCTACTTAAGCAATTGTTTTGGGGTGTCCATTAAAGATCCACTAGAATGCATCTGGGCTTGGTTCTTGAAGGCCAGGAGATTTTAAGAAGAGAGAACTGCTAAGAGGGTAAGGAAAATCCCAGAGTTCTGCCTGAAGGAGGCACCATTGTGGAAATGAGGATCCGTGGAACAGAAGCCTAGAATATACAATGCTCCAAAATGCCAGAGTGGCCCAAAATTCAGCACTGATATAAGCTTGTACAGCACCTATGAGTATGCTATCAAGTGTGTCCATTGCATTCTAGAGCAGATTTTGACAAAGGAGGAAAAATAAGATGTTGTCTATAGAGAGCCAAGATCAAAACTGGCCCAAATCTATTTGTCTAGTAGAGCCAGTATTATTTAATCCACAAAGAGACACCATAATTTAAAGAATTCCAAAAGGCATAAAAGCTATGTAGGATAAATAACTGGATGATGAAATGCAATGTAACAAAAGGGGTGTCTACATCACTCTTGAACCCAGAGCCTAGGGAGGAGGACAGAAATGATGGGAAGGAAGAAGGTGAGAAAGGGAAGTAATGAGGGAACTTTAGTGCTTTGGTTTGACTGGAGATGTGGCACAGAGTCAACACTGAAAACATAAAATCTAAGCTGGACACTGATGATGGGACTGGTGTGGAAATATTATATGCCCCAAACTCAAATACCATTAACTTTGTAAAAATGTGGTTCTATAATCAAATTTTAAAATATTAAAGGAAACAATCTGAACATTTAGGGAAAAAAGAAATGAAAGTTACCAATTGTCAAGCTTAAAAAAATGAAGAGTTCTTTCAAAACACTTAAAAAAAAAAGCATAAAGGAGGCGACTGTTCATTTAACACGGGTATGTGGCTGGCAGGAAGGTCTAGAACACAGGGAAGAGCACTGAGTCCTGGGGAAAAAACTTCAGAATGTGGACCCCGTTGAGGATGAGAAGAGAGCTGTGAGAAGAGAGAAGTGATGGTTGCAGGATCATTAATGCAAAATTATACAAAAAATTTCTCCAAGCAGAGTGGCGGAAAGATAGGTTTCTCAAGATGCAGTGTTTTCGCCTGGGTGATTCGCAGACATGTTAGTTCTACAATTTGTGACTTTTGGATTAAAGCTGGGAGAGGGGGGTTTCCTTCAAGACAGGGAGAGCCCTTAATGATAGCACTGCTACAGAAATGCATAGTGATCAAGAGTTATTGAACTAAGAAAAACCTCAGCAAGTACTCCCTCAATTATTTCGGCCCTTGGGCATTTTGATGGGAAACTACTCACTGATATTATTCTTTCTCCAACATTCATTTCATAGAATATCAAGACAAAGTCAAATGTTGACTATGGTAAATCGAGGGGGGAAAAGTCTGCTTTGATTTCCTCTCCTTTATTACCACCTTGGTTTTGTGTTTTAGACTGTTGATGATGTTTGTAAAGGAGGGTGGAAGAGAGAGGGGGGAAGCTCATCCCTTCAGTGAAGACAAAAGGTAGCAGCAGCCACTGTTTTGCTGGCAGTGGCAGCCCCTCTTAATTCTCTCAGATTCAGCTGAGATTTTCAACAGGGTCCTTAGAAAATGGATATTTTAGGTTCTCAAAGTATTAGCAAGCAATTACCGGGAAAGAAGAAATACAGGGCAAAAATGTTTTAGACCAGCTGAAATTTTCATAGTTTAATTTAAAATGATTAGAAAAGGAAACTGTTAGGTATTCAAAAGGAAAATGTGAATGTTTTCCCAAAGGCATTATTAACAATTAATAATCATTACACTGGTGCCTTGTTTACCTGACCTTGAGTAAATTCAGCAGCCTGGTAATTAGACCCATATTTTGCACATTTGTATATTTCCATGCATAGATTTGACTCATTCATTCATCCATTAAAATTTGCTTGACAGACATACATGAATAATCAAGCTACAATTTGTATTTACTGGATTATAGAAAATTGCCCAAACTGTTAAGTTCAAGGAAAGCGCATTCTTGTTTCTCTCTTGTGACTGATGTAAAAGCAATTACACATTCCAGGACTGCCCCAAAGCTCCCAGAAATGGGGCACTGCTTCTGCAATCTGGGGTCTTTCAGATTATCTTTTTTCAACACAGAGGCTGTTTAAAGATTAATTCTAACAGAGGAAGAAAATATCCCCATGTAAGTTCATTTAACTCACTACACTGTAATTCTCATTAAAAAGCAACATTCCACAGCCAAAATTAATGGTAATGCAGCTATGTAGAACTGCTGGTATAAGTTCTGAAGGGAAAGAACAGAACTTTGGGGGGACCAGATTTATGACAAATCCTTCTCCCTCACTCCTATTACAAAACAAATATTAGGGGCCAGAGAGATAGCATAGAGGTAGGGCATTTGCCTAACATGCAGAATAACAGTGGTTCGAATCCCGGCATCCCAGATGGTCTCCCGAGCCTGCCAGGAGTGATTTCTGAGCGTAGAGCCAGGAGTAACCCCTATGCGCCGTCGGGTGTGACCCATAAACCAAACCAAACCAAAACAAAACAAATATTAACACAATAAAACCCTGCTGAAAACCTCTTCTGACCAGCAGTGAGAAATGAAAACATTGTTAAACACCAATATTGATTTATTTTCACACAAAACTGAACATATTTTTGTATTAAATGCTCCTGAAATTCTGATATTCATACCAGCCAAACATGTTGTCATATGGAACCATGTTTTACACCATGGTATTTGTTCTGCTTTTGCAGTTACTAACCGAACCATTGCTAATACCCGTTTTCTGGTCCAAGGTATTGTATTTTTTTATATCACCAAAGATACAACAATTTTGCTATCTTAAATCTATCTTTTCAAACTGCTTATTTTGTCTTGAAGAATGGTTCATGACTTTTAAAAAAGTGTGTAACTAGACATTATCAGATTTTTAATACTTCTTGGATCATAAACTAGATTTCATGAGAATATAAAGTCATAGTTATATATTTCAGATCATCTTTACTACAGCCATTTAACTTCAAAGCTAAATAAAAAACAGAATTAATTAGAATGGTTTTCTTTCTTTTCTTTTTGGGTAAAGCGAGATAGTTTCAATTAAACCACATTTACAAAAATGTGAGAGGAAGAAAAGATAAAAAGAACACAGGCTTCTCCAGAACAGAAATAGGCAAAGAAATAGATAAGCGAGATATGTGGTCAAAGGTAAACATGGACATGAAGCACAAGCAGCTTAGAATCTGTTTTCCAATGTTTTTTAATTTTTATTTTATTGAAATCCATTATAATTTATAAAGTCCTTCATAGTTGAGTTTCAGATATACAATGAATCAGGGCTGATCCCACCACCAGTGTCCATCTCCCTCCATCAATGTTCCCCAAGTCCATCCCATACCACCCCCTCTTTCCCCGAGCCTGACAGTATTTTAAGAGTTTATACTGTTAAAGTTTGGGTCTCTTGATAACATTGCTATTGCCTTTGGCTTGGATATTTAGTTCTGTCCTTTTTTAACACTACCAATGCACCTGACACAGCTTGGCCCCGGGCCCCCATTCTTTCATATTTGTGTTTCCCCTCCACTCAAGTTTCTTTCCTTCTCCTTGCTATAATCTGGAGCCAAGAGAGTTTGAGACAACTCCCATTTAGACCACTGCACTGCTGAAAGCTGTTATTATTAAGCCAACTTTGTAAAGGTAATTCTGGAAATGTTATGGAGAACTAATAGAAGAAAAGATTTAGTCAGGAAAACCAATGGGATAGCTATAGATGAGGTGGCCAAAAACTGAGTTATAGTGGTGAGAGAGACAGAAAAGGGGACAGAAAGACAGAAAAGGAGAAAAATGGGGTAACACAGAGTAACACCATGCAATACAATTTATCCTGAGTTGAGATGCATGGGAAGGTATCCCTTTGAGTTCCATACCAGATTACTGTAAGAAATAAATGATGGTAGGTTGTGAGAATGCAATGTGCCATATACAATGCATACTAACCGAATAGAATCCTCTTCTCCACAAAATCACATGTCTAAGGAACTTTGGGAGGTGAGACCAGGAGACAATGGTTTTCAGATAAGAGGCCTGATGGTCTTACATCAGTAAGTAAACCATTTCAAAAGATTTTCAGCATTCACAAAGGAGCCCTAAAAGACCAAAACGTTTGAAAAGGTGGACAGGCTTCTATTATCAATCAAGTGGCTGCAGAGAGAAAACTGCAGAATCCCATTTCTGTTACCTGATTTCTAGTAGACACACTTGGAAATGCTGTCTAGCAGTAATATATTTTATTTAAAATTTTGCCTTTGTTTTTGATGAGCCACACCCAGTGGTGCTCAGGGCTTATTACTGGCTCTGCATTCAGTAATTAGTCCCAGTGGTTCGTGAAGGACCAGATGAAGCTCCAGGGAGTGAGCCTGGGTCAAGCAGGGGCAATGCAAGTACAGTGCCTGCTCCAGCTTCTCTATTTTATTTTGAACCAAAAATATGCATATAAGGTGAAGAATACGATTTGATATAGTGATGATTACTATAGTCAAATCCTACTCACATAGCTATCTCTTTTCACCCAATGATGAGCACACCCAAATTCTACTCTTAGCATACTTCTAGTCTTCAAGACAAAGTTATTAACTATAGTTATCATGCAACTTATCAGATCTCTAATCTTCTTATGGGGTGGGGGAGGTGGACAGCCAACACACCTGGTGGTGCTACAGAAGGCTTAGTGCCCAGGAATTCACTGGTTCCATTCATGGGACTATGTGGTGTCAGGGATTAAACCTGGACCTGTTGGATACAAAAGCAAGCTCAATCCCAAGAAGCACTCCCCAGGACCTAGATTTCTAGACTTTTCCATACTGCATTCAAAATGAACTATCCTTTAACCAACTACCATTTGAACACAGCCAATGTCTCTCCTACCCCATTTCGACGCTTGGGTCCTGATCATAAGACTTGGGCAAGACCAGAGACCACCTACAGATTGGAAGCTAAAGCTACCTAAAAAGACTTTTGTGGGGCTGAAGCAATAGCACAGCAGGTAGGGTGTTTGCTTTGGACACGCTGACCCAGATTCAAACCCTGGCATTCCACATGGTCCCCTAAGTCTGCCAGGGATAATTTCCGAGCACAGAGCCAGGACTAATTCCTGAGCGCTGCCAGATGTGGCCCAAAAAGAAAAAAAAAGACATGTGAATTAAAGACAAGATAGAAAGGGTGACAATAAGAACATGAACCTCAGAATCACTTTAAAATTTGTAAAGACCGTAATCTGGCAGTTTATGCAGGAGCAAAAGTGATGTCATAAAAGGCAATCTCCTGAAGTCATGAAATTTTCCTATACATGGATGCACATCTATTATGCTGAGTGAAATTAGTCAGAGGGAGAGAGACACACACACAGAATAGTCTCACTCATCCATAGGTTTTCTTCTCTCTCTCCTTCCTTCCTTCCTTCCTTCCTTCCTTCCTTCCTTCCTTCCTTCCTTCCTTCCTTCCTTCCTTCCTTCCTTCCTTCCTTCCTTCCTTCCTTCCTTCCTTTCTTCCTCCCTCCCTCCCTCCCTCCCTCCCTCTCTCTTTCTTTCTTTCCTTCCTTTTCTTTCTCTTTCCTTCCTTCCTGGGGCCACACCCAGTGATGCCCAGGGGTTGCTCTTGGCTATGTGCTCAGAAATCACTCCTGGCTTGGGGAACATATGGGATGCCGGGGATTGAACTCCAGTTCATCCTGGGTCGGCCATATGCATGGTACACCCTACCACTGTGCTATTGCTCAGGCCATCATCTATGGGTTTTTAAAAAAATTAAAGACACTGAAATAATTCCCAGAGATGAGGGCAGGAAGGACCGGCTCAAGATATGAAGCTCACCACAGAGTGGTGAGTGTAGTTAGAGAAATAACTACACTGAGAACTATCATAACAATGTCAGTGAGTGAGGGATGTAGAAAGCCTGTCTTGAATACAGGAAGGGGTCCGGGGAGGGAAGAGATGGGGCATTGGTGACGAGAAGGTTGCACGGGTGAAGGGGGGTATTCTTGTTATGACTGAAACCCAACTACAATTATGTTTGTAATCACGGTGTTTAAATAAAGAAAAAATCTAAAAAAATGGCAATCTCCTAAAAGAGGTAAAAGGAATACAACCTTTCTATACACAACTATTCCTTAGTCTAGTTTTATACAATCATAGCCACAATCCTGAAGATTCAAAAGATGCTTGAACAATGATAATCACCTGCTACTTGTTAAGAGTCAACAATACACCTGAAGATTTAATAGGAATGGGCAAGTCTCATGAAGAATGTGGTCCAGAGCAGTAGTATAGCAAAAAAGGTGTTTGTCTTGCATGCTGCTGACTTGGGGTCAATCTCCAGCACCCCATATAACCCCAGTCAATCCTCCCAGGAGTAATTTTTTAGCATAGATCCAGGAGTAAACCCTGAGCTCTGCTGGTTGTGGCCCAGAAACAAAAAAAAATGTAGTAATGTTACATATGTTATGAGATTTTTATTGGTTTCATAAAACTTGGGAGGGCATAACAGAACTCATTTTACTTTTATAAATTTAATTGTCTTCTATATAAGTAAATATTTCCCTTGAAACAGGTGTCAAAGGATAAGCTTTTATTTTTCATATCTTCATATATGAGTTATAAGAAATCACATTCTTTTTTGGTTTTTGGGTCACACCCGACACCGCTTAGGGTTTACTCCTGGCTCTATAATCAGAAATCGCTCCTGGCCTGCTCAGGGGACCATATGGGATGCCGGAATTTGAACCACCAACCTTCTGCATGAAAGGCAAACGCCATACCTCCATGCTATCTCTCCGGCCCCAAGAAATCACATTTTAAACAGTGACTTTCCTATATTAGAATTCATCAAAATGTGGGCTTTTTTGTGGTGTAGAGTGTAATAATCACACAGGTGAAGTAAAAACACTCCCTGGTGCCAGCCTTAAGAAACTCTAATCAGGGACCAAAGAGATAGCACAGCTGCACGCAGCTGATCCAGGACAGATGGTGGTTCAAATCCCAGAATCCCATATGGTCCCCCGTGCCTTCCAGGAGCGATTTCTGAGCACAGAGCCAAGAGTAAACCCTGAGCGCTGCCGGGTGTGCCCCAAAAAGAAACAAAGAAACAAAAAGAATGAAACTCTAATCAAATGTTTTGGGGTAGATTGAGTTACCAAATACTCATTTTCAAACTCACCTAAGAGATTCTAATGTGCAGTAAAGGTTGACACCCATTATTGCAGCCTGATACAGGCACAGCATATGATAAAAAGGAAATGCTGGATCTTTTTCCAGTTTATAAGCATGATGATTGGGCATTTACACATTTCTATGACATCTCTTAAACCTTGTTATAGTGTCAGCACATTACTTGACAGACATGAACCTGAGGGGAGGGGTGTTGTGGTGAGCAATCTAAGTGAGGTGTTCTCAGAATGTTCCATCTGGCTTAAAATGTTTCTGGGTTTTCAATATAAAATCTTAGAATAATAAAATGGATAAAGAGGGTCTGCAGCAGTGGCACATGGGGTAAGGCATCTACTTTGCGCGCACTAGCCTAGGACGAACTGTGCTTTGATCCACTGGCGTCCCATATGGTCCCTCAAGCCAGGAAAAATTTCACCAGGTGTGGCCCAAAGACAAAAAACTAATAATAATAATAATAATATGCATAAAGAAATAATAAGACTACTAAGATACAAGCACTTGACTCTCAAATAGGACAGTTGGTAAGAACCTTATCATTCTTTTCCATTTTAGCAGTCCACTGTTTTGATAAAAATAATACATGTATATGGTGAAACACATAAAAATATAGAAAAGGTAAAAATAGTGCAACTCTACTATATATTTGTGTATATTATTATATAGAGAGACACCCAGGCTTTCACTCATGCAAGATATGTGCTTTACCACTGAGGTTACTATATCCATCGCCTCAAATATGATTTCTGACCTCTGGTAAATATTATTCTAGAAATCTTTGTAAGTATACACACATTTTCATGAGTTACACTATAAGTAAATGGCTTGTATTTAAACTCAGCACTAATATGATATCAAATATTTGGAACAATAAAGACTTAAGAAATTGGGGGGAGGTTGGGGCTATTCCTGGTACTGAGTGCATACTCGTGTCTCTATGTTCAAGGATTATTCTTGGCATAGCTTGGGAGACTTACGCAGTGCTAGGAATCAAACCTGAGTCAACGGAATGGAAAGCAAGCACCCTACCCATTAAACAATCCTCCTAAAGCTCAAAAATAAATATTGAGGGGCCTGAGAGATTGCATGGAGGTAGGGGATTTGCCTTGCATGCAGAAGAATGGTGGTTCGATTCCTGGCATGCCGTATGGTCCACCGTGCCTGTTAAGAGTGATTTCTGAGCATAGAGCCAGGAGTAACTCCTGAGCGCTGCCGGATATTACCCAAAAAATTAAAATAAATAAATATTGAAGGTTGCATATTAGGCATGCATTTATATAGCTTATTATTTTTTTCTTTGGTTTTTTGGGCCATACCCGGTGACGCTCAGGGGTTACTCCTGCCTATGCGCTCAGAAGTCGCTCCTGGCTGGGGGACCATATGGGATGCCGGGGGATCGAACCGCGGTCCGTCACAAGGCTAGCACAGGCAAGGCAGGCATCTTACCTCTAGCGCCACCGCCCGGCCCCAGGTTATTTTTTAATGTTTCTTGGAGCCCAAGTACTTTTATGAGAATGAACTAATTCACCTGTAATTCACTTAACTATAGAAATATCAGAACTAAAAATTACTGAACTTACTGGGGCTGGAATAATACAGTTGGTAGACTAATTGCTTTGCATACAGCAGATCAGTGTTTGATACCCAGAACCTGATATGGTCCCTTGAGCACTCCAGGAGTAAGGCCTGAATAAGACTAAAAACCAAAGGGAAAAATATTTTACATTTCTATATACTAGGCAATACAACTTTGGAAACCAAGTTTAAATAAATTAAAAGATCTTTCAACAGAAAAAAACTTATTAGGTACAAATACAACAAAATGTTTAGAGAATACATGCAGAAAATTACAAAACAATATTAAACAAAAGACGAAAATGTTCATGGATTGGAGACATTCAATATAATGTCAAATCTCTCCAATGTGATAGTTAACAGAATTCCAATTTTAAAAATCCCAGCAAATTTTGTTTTGCTAATAAAGCACATTTATATGGAAAGGTAAAAAAAAAACTACAAGAGCTAGGACATGTGGAACTCAGGTGCCACTACCCCTATCTGCCTGTCTTCTGTACTGTGATCCATTTTTGGCCTGATTTTATCCTGTGTGAGGCTCATCTGCGGACAGCTCGCCTTCCCTGGAGGTGAGCTTACAAGCCCAGAGAGTGAAAGCCGCTGAACTCTGCTGGAACTCAGATGCCAGCACCGCTATCTGCCTGTGTTCTGTGCTGTACTCCATATTCGGACAGATTTCATCCTGTGTGTGGCTCATCTGCAGATGACTCGTCTTTCCTGGAGCCTTCCCTGGAAGTGAGTTTACGAGCCCAGAAAGGATGGAGCTGGAGGAGCACGGCCGCTCCGCTTTGCTTCCAGGCCGTGCACATCATTTAGCCAATGAATACAACCACAACACGTAGAAAAACCCACAATACAAGTGTGACAATGGGGAAAGAATGCAGGACAGTGCCAGACATAGAGAATGACGATGGCAACTCTGATGACATGAACATGACCAACCAACTAGTCAGTCTCTCAGATAAGTAGTTTAGAGTCACAATATGGAAGATGTTCAAAGAACTCAAAGAAAGTATAGAAGAGAACACTAATAAGAATCAAGAGAATATGAAGATAGAAATCACAAAACTCCAAACTGAAATGTCAGGTCAAATATCACGTCTGAAAAACTCAGTATATGAATTAAAGAACAACATGGCTGAGCGTTCCCACTGGTTAACAGCAGCTGAGGATAGAATTAGTACAGTGGAAGATGAGATGAATAACAATTCCATACAGCAGAAGAAACTGGAAAAAAGCCTTAAAGCAAATGATCAAACAATGGAAAAATTACTCAAAAAACGGAAACAGATGAAAACAGAAGTCTATGATAAGCTCAACAGAAACAACTTCAGAATCATTGGAGTCCCAGAGACCCAGGAAGAAAATCTCCAGGAAGAATCAACAGTTAAGAACATCATTAAACAGAAACTACCAGAACTAATGAATACATGCAATCAAATCCTGCATGTCCGAAGAGTACCAACTAAAAAAGACCCCCAACTAAAAAACACCCCAAGACACATCTTAGTCACAATGACAAATCCCACAGATAGACGCAGAATTCTGAAAGCAGCAAGATCAAAAAGAGAACATTAACACTCTGAACCCTGCACCCCGGATCCCAACCTTAGAACTGGCACAGCTTTCTGCACCAGCATAAGTAATCAAACTCCTCCAGAAGGAGGTGCTAACGCCCATCTGGTACACTTGCTCCAGAGTAGTTCCTATGACACCCTGACAATGAGAAAACAGCAAAAACTTGATCTAAGGATAGGTTGTCCTATCTCACCACCTAACTGCAGACCTGTCACCGGAAACACTTAAGGCCAGAAGGCAGTGGTGGGACATAGTGACAAAACTCAATGAAATAAATGCTTCGCCTAGAATACTGCACCCAGCAAAACACACTTTCAGGTTTGAAGGAACAATACATGGTTTCACAGACAAAAAACAGCTCAGAAACTTTACAGACTCAAAACCATTCTTAAAAGAAAAACTGAATGGCATACTTTAAGACAAGACTGACCAACAGACACACAAAACTTCGATATAAAGATGGCACTAATTCCCAGGACAATTCTTTCTCTCAATGTCAATGGACTAAATGCACCAGTTATGAGACACACAGTGGCTAAATGAATCAAAAAACTCAATCCATCCTTCTGCTGCTTACAAGAAACGCACCTGAATAGTCAGAACAAACATAGACTCAAAATAAAAGGTTGGAGGAAAATCATCCAAGCAAACAACACCCATAAAAAAGCTGGGGTGCCCATACTAATATCAGATGATGCAAACTTTATACTTAGGAAAGTTGTAAGGGACAAAGATGGACATTTTGTATTAATCAAGGGATATGTACAGCAGGAAGAAATCACTTTCCTAAACATATATGCACCGAATGAGGGTCCAGCAAAATATTTAATAAAATTGTGGACAAATCTGAAAAATAATATCAATAACAACACAACAATTGTGGGAGACCTCAACACGGCATTGTCAACACTTGACAGGTAAACGAGACTGAAACCCAACAAGAATATACTAGACCTGAAAAGAGAAATGGAAGAAAGAGGGCTAGTAGATATATACAGGACACTCCACCCCCAGAAGCCTGGATACACATTCTTCTCCAATGTACATTGGACATTCTCCAGGATAGACTACATGCTATCACATAAAACATACCTCCATAACATCAAGAGGATAGAAATTTTGCAGGCTACCTTCGCTGACCACAAGGCCCTGAAATTATATGTGAGCTACAAAGGGACAGAGAAGAAAAACTTTAATACCTGGAAGTTAAACAGCCTAATATTCAATAACCAGTGGGTCTGAGATGAAATCAAAGAGGAAATCAAAACCTTCCTAGAAACAAATGACAATGGAGACACAAACTATCAGAACCTACGGGACACAGCAAAAGCAGTACTGAGAGGAAAATTTATAGCTTTGCAAGCACACATCAGGAAAGAAGAAGGGGCATACCTGAATAGCTTAATGATGCAGCTCATATAATTAGAAAGTTCTCAACAAAAGGACCCAAAAATAGGGAGACAGAAGGAAATAACAAAGCTGAGAGCAGAAATCAATGAAGTGGAAACACGAAAAACAATCCAAAAGATCAACGAAAGCAGAAGTTGGTTCTTTGAAAAAATAAACAAGATTGATAGACCACTGGCAAAACTAACAAAGAAAGGGAGAGAGAAACTTGATAACTCGTATTAGGAATGAAAAAGGAGAAATCACTACTGATATGGTAGAGATCCAAAGGGTAATCAGAAACTACTCTGAGAAACTCTATGCCACTAAAAATGAAAACCTGGAAGAAATGGATAAATTTTTGTACTCTTATAATCTTCCATGGTTGAAGGAAGAGGATGTAGCATATCTAAACACACCCATCACTACTGACGAAATTAAGACAGTAATCAAATGTCTGCCCCAAAACAAAATCCAGACCCAGATGGATTTCTTTTTTTTTTTTTTTTTGGTTTTTGGGCCACACCCGGTGACGCTCAGGGGTTACTCCTGGCGATGCGCTCAGAAGTCGCTCCTGGCTTGGGGGACCATATGGGACGCCGGGGGATCGAACCGCGGTCCGTCTCCTAGGCTAGCGCAGGTAAGGCAGGCACCTTACCTCCAGCGCCACCGCCCGGCCCCCCAGATGGATTTCTTAATGAATTCTTTCAAACCTTTCAAGAGGAACTTCTACCAGTCCTGGCAAGACTTTCATGAAATCAAAAAAACAGGAACACTTCCAAATAGATGTTATGAAGCCAACATCACCTTGATACCTAAACCTGACAGAGATGCTACCAAAAAAGAAAATGACAGACCAACATCACTGATGAATACAAATGCAAAGATCCTCAACAAAATCCTGGCAAATAGGATTCAATGCCTCATTAAGAAGATCATCCACTACGATCAAGTAGGTTTCATCCCAGGAATGCAAGGCTGGTTTAACATCCGTAAATCTATCAACATCATACACAACATCAAAAACAAGAAAAATAAAAACCACATGATCATATCAATAGACGCAGAAAAAGCATTTGATAAGGTCCAACACCCATTCTTGATCAAAACTCTCAGCAAGATGGGAATGGAAAGAACCTTTCTCAATATAGTTAAGGCCATCTACCACAAGCCAGAGGCAAATATTGTCCTCAATGGAGAAAAACTGAAAGCCTTTCCTCTAAATTCTGGCACAAGACAAGGCTGTCCTCTCTCACCACTCCTATTCCACAAAGCACTGGAAGTACTTGCTATTGTGGATTAGGCAAGAAAAAGATAAAAAGGGAATCCAGATAGGAAAGGAAGAAGTCAAGCTCTCGCTGTTTGCAGAGGACATGATACTCTACCTAGAAAACCCTACAGTCTCTACAAAAAGCTTTTAGAAACAATAGACTCATATAGCAAGGTGGCAGGCTACAAAATTAATACACAAAAATCAATGGCCTTTCTATACACCAATAGTAATAAGGAAGAAATGGACATTAAGAAAACAACCCCATTCACAATAGTGCCACACAAACTCAAATATCTTGGAATCAACTTGACTAAAAGTGTGAAGGACCTATACAAAGAAAACTATAAAACTCTGCTCCAAGAAATAAGAGAGGACACTCAGAAATGGAAGTACATACCCTGCTCATGGATTGGCAGGATTAACATCATTAAAATGGCAATACTCTCCAAAGCATTGTACAGATTTAATGTGATCCCTCTAAAGATACCCATGACATTCTTCAAAGAAGTGGATCAGGCACTTTTGAAATTCATTTGGAACAATAAACACCCTAGAATATCTAAAGCAATCATTGGGAAAAAGAATATGGGAGGAATTACTTTCCCCAACTTTAAACTGTAATACAAAGCAATAGTTATCAAAGCAGCATGGTATTGGAATAAAGACTGGCCCTCAGATGAGTGGAATAGGCTTGAATACTCAGAGAATGTTCCCCAGACATACAATCACCTAATTTTTGATAAAGGAGCAAGAAATCCTAAATGGAGCAAAGAAAGCCTCTTCAACAAGTGGTGTTGGCACAACTGGCTAGCCACTTGCAAAAAATTGAACTTAGACCCCCAGCTAACATCATGTACGAAGGTTAAATCCAAATGGATGAAAGACCTCGATATCAGACCCGAAACCACAAGATATATAGAACAACACGTAGGTAAAATACTCCAGGACATTGAGACTAAAAGCATCCTCAAAGAGGAAACCGCACTCTCCAAGCAAGTGAAAGCAGAGATTAACAGATGGGAATATATTAAACTGAGAAGCTTCTGCACCTCCAAAGAAATAGAGCCCAGGATACAAGAGCCCCCCACTGAGTGGGAGAAACTATTCACACAATACCCATCAGACAAGAGGCTAATCTCCAAAATATACATGGCACTGACAGAAATTTACAAGAAAAAAACATCTAATCCCATCAAAAAATGGGGAGAAGAAATGAACAGACACTTTGACAAAGAAGAAAAACAAAGAAGAAATACAAACCCTAAAAGCAAAAAGCAAAAAAAAATTATGGGTTCTTATTTCTATTAGGTAAGATCTTTCTTTCTATACATAAGATTTCCCCGTTTTACTTTGGGGTATAAAAATGAGTGTGTTTGGAGCTTGTAGTTGTTCCCATGGCAGTCTGCTTCAAGGGTGGAGAAACTCTGTATCTCTTAGGCCAAGGGAATTCCCTTTCTAATTTCCCAAATACTTATTGTGCCTATGAAAAAAAAAAAAAAAAAAAAAGCACAAAGCCTTGCCACACCAGCCCTCCTTCCTTTTTTTTGTTTTTTAATTTTTTGTTTTTGTTTTCTCGGGTCACACCTGTTTGATGCTCATGGGTTACTCCTGGCTAAGAGCTCAGAAATTGCCCCTGGCTTGGGGGGACCATATGGGACGCCGGGGGATCGAACTGCGGTCCTTCCTTGGCTAGCACTTGCAAGGTAGACACCTTACTTCTAGCGCCACCTCACCTTTTTTTTTTTTTTTTTGGTTTTTGGGTGACACCCGGCAGCACTCAGGGGTTACATCTGGCTCCACGCTCAGAAATTGCTCCTGGCAGGCTCGGGGGACCATATGGGATTCGAACCAATGATCTTCTGCATGAAAGGCAAATGCCTTACCTCCATGCTATCTCTCTGGCCCCTTGTTTTTCTTTGTCTTTTTTCTCTTTTTCTTCTGTTTTCTACTTTTTCCTTTTTCTTCTTTAATTTTTAATTTAATTAAAAAATTTTTTTGTTTTGTTTTTGGGCCACACCCGGTGATGCTCAGGGGTTACTCCTGGCTATGCGCTCAGAAATCCCATATGCTTGGGACCATATGTGACGCCAGAAGATCGAACCACGGTCTGTCCTAGGTTAGTGTGTAGCAAGGCAAATGCCCTACTGCTTGTGCCACCGCTTCGACCCCTTTTTATTATTATTATTATTATTATTATTAATTTTCTTTCATTCTCATGGTTATTATATGATGGTGGTTGTTTTTAGTAGTTGGGTGCTTTTTTTGTAGTTGCTGTTTTTTTTTTTTGCTTTTGTTTTTCTTCTTTTTTCCCTTTGTTCTTTTAAATTGATATTTATAACCACTAGACAGAATCCTCCAAGTTTTTTCTTTCTTTTTTTCTTTATCCAACAGAACCACAGAACTTGAATCATCTTGTTCTGCCTCATGAATTGAGGGAGGGTAATGAAGGATACCAGGACAGTCATATGAACATTGAGTGGAAATAAAAAATGGTCAGACTCAAACACCAAACCCCAAAGACAACGACAACACAACAGATACCCAATCTAGACACAGAGGGGAGCAGTTACAATAGCAGTTTGCCAGGCAAATGAGGGAGATATGGGATGCATGCTGGGAACAGGGGTGGAGGGAGGACAACAGTGGTGGTGGGAATAGCCCTGATTTATTGTCACTATGTACCTTAAATATTACTGTGAAATATTCCTAATTGACTTTGGTAACAATAAAAATCATTTAAAAATAAATATACAGTTAACCCCCCAAAAAAGAAAATAAATGTTGATCAACATTTAAAAAAATAGATTCCCCGTTTAGTGTGCCTATGTAAAAAGAACCATATTGATATTATATTATTGGTGAATTTGTGGGTAAAACTAACATGTTATATAGTCTCTGTGCCCTGGTTTTGTCCTGACTTTTCTACTGGAATTTCTTACTAAGTAGAACCAAAACAAGCAAAAAAAAAGGAGGGGGGTTGGGGTGGAGAAAGCTATCTCTATATATGGAAATAAACACCAAGGGTTATAACTACTAAGGATATATGTCTGCAGAAACATACAAAGAAAATATAGATATCCCCATTAAGTCTTTTGAGATAGTCTGGGGTGCGGGAACCATTTCTCAGACTCCACAAGACCATGGTGTGGGATGAAAATGTGCCCTGGATCTTCTAAACTAAAATTTTAAAAGACTGAAATACACTGATGAAACAGATAATAGTTGCCACAGTAGGGATGGAAAGGAAGCTATGAGTATGTAAGAATAGCAAAAGGGATTTTTTTGACATGATGGTATTACCTGTTATCTTGATTGTGATGGTAATAGCGACATAAATCTGCATCTACTAGCATTTAGAAAACCACAGCCTACTTTAGACATGGGTAAGTTACAACAAACACACACATGAATCTAGTAACACTCAGTTATGCATACAAGAGGCTTGATATCTTTGTCTAATTAACAGAAAGCTAGAATAGCGAATTGCTTTATTTCTGCAAGTGTCATATATATTGTGTGGCTCTGTCTTCAAGACCATTTGAAAGAAAAAGGATGAAAAAGGTCTGAGTGTAGCCAACCCAGATTCAATCCCTGGCATCCATATGGTCTGCCTAAGCCTTCCAGGAGTGATTCCTGGATGCAGAGCCAAGAGTAACTCTTTAGCACTGCCAGGTGTGGCCAAAAACAACAACAAATAAGTTGAAATAAGACTTAATTTTCTTTCTTCTTCTTGTGTGCTCAGAAATCGCTCTTGGCAGACTTAGGGGACCATATGGGGTGCCAGGTTGGTTGGCAAATGCCCTACTCACTGTGCTATCACCTCAGCCTCAAGACTTAATTTTCTTTCTTGGGTTCTCAAGGCTCAAATTTCTCTTATGAGGAGAAAGAGGCCAGCTGATGTGATTTACAAAACCAACTACCTTAAGAGTTACGGCAGCTGGAAAATGGTGAAGACAGCAGTAGGAACATGAACCAGCAAATAAACAGCCAATGAGAAACAAGTCAGAAGAGTTTGGAGCTAGCTGTGTATTGAAAACCACTTCTGACTTAAACCAAGGACAAAAACAAACAAAACAACAAAAATGCCCAACACCCATAAACTAGTAAACATCAGTGCCCTGCATTTTAAGTAATAGTAGCATTTCTTGGAATCCAGGTCTTCAGAATTTTCCAATGGTGACTCAAAGAGGCAACTGAATTAATTCCCTCCCAAACAGAAATATGGTTCTTCAATTGAACAAGACTGAGCCACATCGGATGATCTGAAACTTCCTATCTGTAATATCTGCAAAGGGCTGATTTTTCCACATGCACACGTGTACTTTCTAGGCAAAGCCCAGGAGATCTCTCCACTGTCTCTCCGTCCCATGTGAGTAGACTGTAGAGTTCTGATTTGTTCCCTGAAGTCAAGAAGGTCAATAGTGTGAAAATCTCACTTTTGAAAGGTTAAATGAAATGTGTTCTGGTTCAATTTCTTACTGTACTACAAGATAGTAGCTCGAGATGACTGGAGTTAGGCCTAAAGGTGAGTTTTCCCTAAACGCACAAGGTTACAGAATCAAACTGAAGAAAGGAATTCTGTTTTGGCACAAGCTGTGTTCTGTTTTTATCCACTTGTTTTCAGATATTTGACAACTCCTATGGCATTTCCTCGGCATTTCAAAAAACCTCCAATTTTCTCTTCAGAGGAGGTGAACCGTATCAGAAGTTGCTGAAACGCCAGGTTCCCTGTCAAAGGCTAGACTAGTCTATTGCTGGGTGGATAGAAACAGCTTTTTGGACTAATGCCCCAGCTATGTTTGTGGCTGGGCCTGGCCTGTGATGAAACAGTGCCCAGGGCTCTTGTGGCATAGTGCTCAAAGAGTCACAGCTGTGAAGACTGCTGAACTTCGTGCAGTTTATGACTGATTGATTTACAAAAACAATGAACAAAGTTCTAAACTCAAGTCCCCAAGTAAGTCACAGACCTGACATTGCAACAGGTGTAGCATGGGACACTCACCTGAGGACACAGATGTCTTCAAAGGTCACAGCTTCATTCACTGACTTTTTTATTGAACACCCACCAGGCCAAGCACCATCCTGAATGCGGCATCTGGCAGATCCCATGTTTTTGATCTGCCTCTAGCCACTTTTTCAAACTATTCTTAAGAGAACTGCCTCTGGGATTCTATTCACCTGCGCTGTAAAGGAACCTCCTGCAGGGGGATTCAGAGAGAGCCCAGAGCAAGCCTACCACCTCGTGTGCCGCTGGGAAAGAAAGGAGCCAGATAGATAGGAGCAAGATGACTGGAAGTTAAGAGGTGAGCAGCTGAAGGGCACAGGCAGCCAGGTCCTGGCCCAGGTGAGAGTTTCTAGGGCTTCGTGCACATAAAATTGCGAGGCTGAAGCATGTTCACTCCTTGGTTCTCAGAATGGACTTAGGAATATCGTGAGCACTTCAGGTCCTCTCCACACACTTTCAATACATCAGCCCATGTACCCCTCGTTAAGACCTTCTGCAGTCACAGGGCAGATCTGGCAGGTAGCTCCAGCAACAGTCCTCATTAGAGACTATGGTTGAGGAACGCAGAATTCCTTGGTTCGTAAGGCTCACATTCTACATCAGAGCCTCCCCAATCAGGGTCCATGCCAGAAGGTTAAGATTAAATGAAATCAAAGAAAAAGGAGCTCAGATAAACACAGAGCACACGTAAGTGCTGGTTATTCCATAAAGGATAAAAAGTGCCACGAATGGTTGTACCTGATCCAATTTGTTATTAGAACACCTTTATAACTGCTAATAGTCACACCACGATAAGCTGCTTGTGTTGAATAGGAAGCTGGCTTAGGGAAAGGATTTGACCCACTATTCATTTGGATTTGTACAATAAATTTTCTTAGAATGAGATTCTATTCCAACCCTCACCAAATTCCTTAATTCCTTGTTTCTTAGCTTTTCTGTGAGAACAACACATCATGATGCAGCAGCAAAATGTAACACTTGATACAAAATCAGCTCACTTGCCTCACAAACCAAAAAAGAAAATCTGCCGCTCAGTAAAAACACACACCAAACCCGCGCCATCTAAACCTGGTATGAACCCAACAGCACACTTTGAAAATGCAACTGGCCTCTGTCATGTTCATTTATTCTCAGCTTCCTTACAAAATGAGGGGAAGTGGAAAGAAACATTCATTTTCAGTATGTTCTTTTTGTTTTGCTGTGATGAGATCGTGGATGTTTTATGGATTCCTAAAGAAGTGATCCCTCTGCAAGCATTGGTGGGCAGTTGGGATCTCTCTGCTTGCAATGAAGAATGGGTGGGATGGATATCTATTGCTTCTTTGCATGCCTTCCCCAACACTTATAATTATGCTGTTAAGAGTCTTTACAAAAAAGAAACCCAATTTATTCTTTTTAAATGTTCTAAATATAAATGCAGTGGCAAGGAAATAAACAATAATTCCCATTGCACTCAGGGTTTAAACTGTTTTTGAACTAATGTACCTGGGAAACTATTGCAACCTATAACCTAAAAACTATCAGCCCACATCGCCACAGGTAAGAAATGAGAAATTTTGAGGGTTATTGAACACCAAATATTTGTAGCAGAACCAGTTACTGAACATTATTGCAGGCTTCTAAATCCCAGAGATCCACGTGCACAAATGAGCTGCCACAGCGGTTTGCTACCCTGGCAAAGTGGAAAGGGTGATGGCAATGTGAGCAGCCTGGCTGCTGATGTACAGGGTGCAGGTGAGGTAGGGAGCTATGCAGAAGGAAGACAGCTTCATCTGCAGTTGATCAGATTTAATGCCTAATCGAGTTCTGTGCATTCTAAAGAATCCTTCCAACATTTATGAGTGCAAAGGCGGGTGCTGCCTGCCATGCGGAATCAGTCTGCAATTTGCTGGAGCAAGAATGGATCTGAACCAGTATTCACCCTGCCATCTTTGTTCACTTTAAAAAAAGGCAGCACAGAGTCAACCTCTGGCTTCACAATATGGTAGGTGATGGCTGTAACTAATTCTGTCTTCAAGAAATAAAGCACTTCAAAACTAAGCACTAATATATAAATTATATATGTAAATTATACATATATTTGCAGACATGCAATAGTGAGTTTAACATGGATTCTTCACATGACACTGGAAAACATATCATCTTACTTGCTTTCAGAAAAACTCCCAGTTAGCATCAATGGTCAAATGTTTCCTCCTCTCTTTGCTGAATGAACATATGTGTGGGCCTAAGAAAGTCTCTGCATTAGATGGCAACAGATGCTAGATATTAGGTTCATCATTCCTCGAAAGAGTGAAGCCAAAAGAGGACTCTAAAAGTGGCTTGTGCCAATATGAATAAACTAAACACAAAAGAGGAAAACACATGTAGCAGTTATGTACCCATCTCAGGTCCTGAAGCCAGTTTCTTGTTTCAGGACAATGAGACAGAGGATGCTTCTGGATGGAATATTGCATCTCAACACAAGAACTTCTGGATTGTGTTTCTGCCTGAGACTCCATTTGGGGAAGAAACAAATGAAGGCTATAAAGTTGGAGACGGGCATATACTGGAATAAACAGTAGCCAGTGATAGAAAATCTGTAGAACTGATAAACAAAAGGCTTTATTTGTCAAAGCATTCTTGACTTCAGAATTCAGGAGATCCACAGTTTTTGTTCAATTCTGCTTCATTACAGTGTTGATGGGGTAAAAAAAATATCGCAACACAGCTACTGTAGAAAGGACTTAACTGCAGGACCTGGCTTTATTGGAGACACTTGGTTCACTTAAACATGTACTACCCAAGAAGCTACTATCAACTATTAGTAGTACTGTTACTGAACTGTGGAATTCTGAGAATTATATATACCATAAATAAACTCTGCCAACATGATAGCAGGGTAAAAAATTAATTCCAACCAAAGCCAACTTATTTTTTGGCTGAACTACACACACTATTGAGAGCAAGGGGTGATGAGAGGCCCTGTCCTCAGAAAGCTCAATTGAGTACAGTTCTGAGATGGGAAAACTAGTGGCAAAATTCTAATATTAGAGTCGAGCCACTCATTTCTGGTCTCCACAATGAGCCAAGGGTTCCTGTATGCTATAACTGTTAATGTGCCTAAAAGATGGCCTGGCAGTATCATCACCTTTGAAAATTACAATGAACTAAGTAAGAGCAGTTCCTTTACAAGGGGCTGAAAACACTTTCAGGCTAGCGAGTGGTACATTTTGCCAGCTTGGAACACTTTAATAAAACCTTATAAGGTATCAGTGAGATTTTGGAACATAGTTTGAATCAACAGTTTACATTTTAGGAAAACCTTCGTACGTATTAGAATGAGAGTTTAATGTACATTATAATGACTAGTATCGAAATGAAAGTAAATGGCCCGCTAACCCCCCAGACACCAAGAGGGGCCAGATTTCCCACTCCACATTAGGTCTTGGGGCAGCATCTCAATCTTTGACTCTTCTCAGCTGATTCAGGGACAGCTGAGGGGAACACTTCAAAAATGAACCAGCTAAACAAACTTCCCAGCAGCACTTGACAGAGCTACACCTATTCTTCCCATTTCCAAAGCAGTGGAGAATTAATTACCAGTTCTATGGATCTATTGTAAGTATAATAGACTAAAGAGCTATCACAGACACATTTATTGTAAAAGCACAATCCCAAGAGTGTCTAGTGGAGGGCCAAAACGATTAACACAAATGCTTTGTCAGATCAAAGATAAAACCTGCACAGCCCAATTGAGGAATGAATTAGAACAGTGGGTTATCTTTCAAATTAACCAGGGCAGTTAGTGAGGAAAATTTCATGAAAGTGTAATTCTTAGCCTTTGTGAATCCACACAGCAGGCATTCTGCCAGCTGACAAGATGATAAAATTTTCATGCTTAAAAAAGCCCTCTTCATTTCCCAATTTAGATTAGCTAGTGTTTCTCTCCTTTTTGTGCATGTGCCTGTATGCGGGTGTGTATTTGCTCTTCTGGAGCAGGATTTAAGGGGCGGTGGAACCCATATCAAATTTTCACTGTAAAATGGAGTCTTTCAAAAAAACATCCCTAGAAGCTTAGAGACATATGTCTTTAAACCAGTCTTTAATGATTTTCAAAAAATACCAGTTCAATTTTAACTTTGTACAGAAGAACCAACAAAAAAATCAAGAACAAAATCAACTTGGAATTAGAGCTTTCTCTGCTATCTCCCAGACTTTCAATGCTTTAGCAGATCTCAGGACAGCGCACTAGAATTGTTTTCTTCCTACAAAAATTAATTTATCATTTAAAGCATCCTGGTCCAATGCTCTTCATATTATATTATTCATCTATGACCACAAATGTTCTAGAAAATGAGATGTCAATGCAATCATTGATGAGAAGGAAAATGTTTCCTTTCCTATGAAAGGAGGCAATATTAAAACATTGTGATATAAATTGATTCACAGATACTGAAACTTTTATAGTGTTTGTTACAGCACATTTATTCTGTCAATACTATTTATTCATGACAGAAAGCATAATTCTTTTATATAAAGGGAATTTAGATGCATACTTTTCCTTCCCTTCCTTTTGGGGAGGAGGGGAATGTTGTCAGGTATCAAACTGAGTCATCAAGGCATGTGTGTCAGTAAGCAGCGCCCTCCGCTACATATTGGGCTACCCTCAATCTTAGTCTTTCTGTTCTTAACTATCTCATTTCCTGGTGATCTAGAACCATGTTCCTTGGTAGATTCTAGTTTTTAGTTTAATATCATAGCACCCTGCATCCACATTTTCTTAAAGATCCTTCATTTTGATGGAGAGGCCTTTCTTTCTCAATGGGGGCTGGAAGACAACTCCACCACCACCAAGTGACTCTCAAATGACAATCTTTAAGAAAAGCAGATAAGAAACTCTAGCTCTCAATTTATCAAAAACTTTTCTATTTAGTGGTACTGTTCCAACACTGCACTTTCAACAGGATCTGCTTCCCTTCCATAACTGTCAAATTGTCTCCAGCGGTCTCTCTCAAGCTCCACTCCCCCACGTAAGGTCAGTTCTGTAAACCAGTTTGTACATATCCTTTGGTTGCCTTTGACCATTTTCAGTCATTAGCATCAAAGAATAGTCATTTAACTCAGTATCTAGCCGGTTGTTCCATATCCAATACATTCAGAATGTTAAGCCCCAGCTGAATCATCATCACTATAGTGTACCACAATGAGCTAATCCTAACCAATAACATTCGAAACTAAATAGCCCCCAAAACTCTACACCATATCCCTCTCCCCACGAAGTCCCTTTGAGCACGGAATCAGAAAGAAACAGAACATACCAAAGAAGCAGAGCCTATAGATGCATTAATTTTCTGCATGAACACTTGGACCCTGAATACAGTCGAAATATTTGTTTAGTACATATCATGGAAAGGCAAATAGTACCTTGCTTTCTCTCCTAGCCAATCACATCAAAGTTCAGAAAGGAGAGCAACAGATTAATTTTGAGAACAGAGTTTAGGAGTAGCATCTGGATGATTTTTTTTAGCTACTGGAAAACTGGGACATGCTATTACTAAGAAAAATGGTGGACAAGGCCAAGCAAGTGCAAAAGAACCCTTGAGATAAATGTTCAGACTCTTAACACTAGGTTATTTATCTAGAAAAATATTCATATAACCACCCCTACCACAGCTCACATATTTAAGGTAGAAACCAATCTTTTAGTCTGAGCTGAAACTCTCCGGAAGATCATTTTTCTGCTCAGACTTAACTTAGTCAAAACAGATGATCCTTTCTGATAGAAGCAAACAGTTAAGAGTTTTGTAGTATTAACGTTGCTATGGTGGAGATTTGGATAGACTAAACAGAGAGAAAATTCAGAATTCTTCCCAAGTCAAAAATCATGCTCTTCTCAATAAGGTCTGCAAATGTGTTGAATAGTTTTAATTTGGACTGTTCATGCTAAATAAGGGCCTAACACTTCATGTGCTGAACATTTCATCTATTGTGGAATGTGAACCCACAAATAACCTTTATTCCCATCCAACTGTTCATTAAATGCTGCAAAGGATTATTCACTAAATGCTTCAGATTTCCCAAGGTGTAGTCATAATTACTGTTTTAAAAATATCTACTAGAAGCCTATGTTTTTTGGACAAATACAACTTGTCCTTAAAAAAAAATCACAATACTGTAACTATACTTTCACTCTTCATACTATTTCTCTAATACTTAATTTTTAGTTAATTTCTAAAAAAGGAAAATGTTAATATAAGCAAAATTAGAAAAAGATATTGATTAAAGGCACAAATCTTATCTAATAGAACCTAAACATTTTTAGAACTATCTTATCAATGTGCCATGTTTAAGTGAGTTGTAGCTGAACTTCAAGTAAGACAAACGACATAATGTAACAGTAATAATAATATAATGGAAAATGCGTTTTTTTTTAACTTTTAATTTTGAAAGGAAGAAACTCATTCATATGAAATGTTTAAATATAAAACATAAAACTTTGGAATAAAATCTTTATAAGACAGCTTACCCACTGTTCTGGCATTTTAACAATATATTTATACAAATTAGACATTCTCTTTTAAATGCCAAACTGCATTTAAATTTAAAATATTTATTTTTATTTTTCCAGAAAACTAAGCTAGGAAATGCTTTGGATTACTATATAAACACAAAATCTTAGCAAATGGGCAGTTTCTGAAAATCACATGGTATCAGAAGGCTTAATCTGAGAGACACAGGCAATGCTTTTTCATTCTCTGCCCAAAGAGCATAACGTATGGGTAGTTAAGGAATCATACATTTAAATGTTTCCTGAGTAGTTTCTCATTTCTCTGGCAAAGCAAAATTTTCAGGTTTTAAAATATTGCTGATGAATGCGATATAATCTTTCCCTTCGAAGTATCTTAAGAAATTTTACTTGGATGAAGTTAGAACAAAACAACCCACCAACATAAAAACCATATTGAAAACATCAACCCAGAATAAATTGTATATGTAAGAAATTCATTATGGATACTCACTTCATAGTATTTTTTGACACAACGCCTCATGTCCATGATCAATTTGTTGCTCAGCTGTACGATGAAGGTCAGAGGTGAAGCCTTGCAATTGATGTTACTGCAGCGATGTAAACTAGGCTCCATATCAGATCCCTAAAAGGTCAGGGCAGATGAGGACACAAAAGGTAACTACAAGGTTAAAGAAAGGCCTTTTGTGAGCAAATACTTGCTTGTTGTCTGGTGCACATATTAATATCAGTGAGTTTTTAACCCTATTTTTTTTACCGACTAAGTTTCTTTAGCCACACATACCTTCTGTTCTTTTGCTGTTTTCATAACAGGGCAAAATGTTGAAGGGAAACCCTATAAACCAACATATTCTACATTTAATATCACCAGCTCTGATTAATTTTGTTCTCTTCTGAAGATACTAATGAATTAATGTTATTGCAAATGAACGTTCTTTCAAGATGTTGATCAATTTTTAAATTAGAATTTATTTGTTCCCGAGGGAAAAAATGACAATTGGCAGTCATACTGTCAACCTAATTTTAAGACTGTCTAAACATTGTTATATCACAGAATAATCACTATCAGTTTAGCAAATGTGAAATGTTTGTATTCTTGCCCCCCCCCCCCAACTTGCTCCCCATATCACAAAATGTGTTTTGGGAGGACAGACAGGAAGAAAGAGACATTTGAAAAAAAAATACTAGTCATTGAAGAGAACATCTTGTTTTGTTTTGTTTTAAACAAAGAAAAAGCAAATATATAGGAAAACTGTTGGGGTTTCTGGAGCATTTGTTTTCCTTCTTGATACTAAACATCTTGGTTTCCTGTTCCAATCTGGTACATAACCCTACCCACCATGCTAAGCAATTCCAGGTGGAAGAGATTTGAGAGCTTGACATCGGCTCTTCCACAGTTAGCCCATCTGCAAGTCGTCAAGCCTCCATGCAATTAACTATCTTATTTACAGCTGTAATGAAGCAAAACTCAAGGATTTAGCAAGTATTGCTGATCTGTGTCTGCCTCTTCCTTGCACTTGCTTCCAAAGACTGCTTTGTTTTGATTCAAAAAAATGCAAAACATCTGCTGTTTGTCCAAATTAACTTAAAATAATTACTTTTAATTTAGATAAAAGATAGATTTTCGTTTAATTTCAAGGTTTTACACATTGCTGCCTACTCATTTGCCAATGACTAGTACATATATACACTACAGAGAAAATTAATTGGCTAAGTTTCAACTTTTGATCCAAGGTCAGTGATACATATTTTGGCAGTACTACTTGAGAGGAATGTCTTTCTGGGTCTTCTTGAATGTCTGACATACAAACAAAGCAGAAAAGATCAGACTACCCTTTGTCAGAAAAAAAGTAAGTAGGATGTCTACAGATAAACAAAAACTTTGCAAAAACACACAATTCCCATTCATTTAAGATAAAGACAAATTTGCTTTGTATCTCAGTATACTGAAATTGGGAGTGGAGAAATCAAGGTTACTAATTAAAAATGACAATAAAAATATTTTAAGATCATTTGAGAATTTGAAGGGTCCTATGTAAGCCCTAAGGCCAAGCATGCTAGAGCCAAAAACAACATACAAACACAATCTATCAGGAGTGTTCAAGCAGGAAAACAGTTGCAAAACCAAAATTATATAATGCTAAAATTCCTTCTACTCCTAAGTTGAAGATATACCTGGGATTTTCCTTTTCTACATATAATAGAGAGAAAAGGGCTTCACAAAAGAAATGAAAAAAAAAAAACACAACTAACCAAACCATCAAAGACGCTGTCATAAATATTCACAGTTCCACACGTTGGGCATGGACACTTGAATCTCTCACAGTCCCTGTATCTTTCTTCATCCGTAAGCTGCACTGGACCACCAAGTAGGTCATCATTCTCTTCATCTTTATGATAATGATGAACTCGAAAATGGGTGGGGTCGAGACCTATTTATACAAGAGGGAAAAAAAGCAAATTCAAGAACATGCAATTAATTGGATTCCCTAATCCCAAAAAATAACTCAAAGAAGAAAACTCACAAAGGAATGATTTTAAATTCAAGCAGACACATACAAAACCATCTAAACTCAAGACAAAGTCTTACATCACAGGAGCAAATCATTCTTCTTACAAGAGATTATAAATAAAACAAATTGCACTAACAATGCAGAAATAAGACAGTGCTCAGAATCAAATGTGTCTATAGGGTGTTTTTGATAATTTTCATGAAATTAGTGAAAAACCTCAAATGTGCACTTATTAGTAAGAAAAAAAAATCTCTTAAAACCAAAGAATCACTATTAAAACTGAAAATGGAAAATACAAATTCCATTAAAGAAAACAAGTTCACTGCTATTATAACTCCTTCAAGTGCAAACACAACTGCTAACCCTGATTTCAATGCAGTGGTCGATTCCATCTTGGCTCGGTAGTTAGTTGCAATTTAATTCACTGGTTAAAATTCAGAAGCAGCATCTGAGACAAAATGTGGCACGGTTTTTTGGTGTTCTGCATTCAGAAATTTAAAATATGTGCAAAAAACAATGGAGTCCGGGACAATCCTAAGACAAATATACCTTCCAGATCACATCAAAATGACAAGAAATTCATCAATGAACAACAGTTTGTTCTATCTTGCATATCTCATTCACTCTTGGTCAAAGGAGATGTCAAAACCCATACTAGCATTTATACTTTAAAAAGATTGCTATTCCACACAAGATCTACTTTCCTTAAAATATCCCTTTGCAATCTCAGAGAATTCTTTCTTGGTTTTAGCTATTATATTGACTTTAATATAAAATAATATAGCCAGGGAAGAAAACGCACACACACACACACACACACACACACACACACACACACACACACACACACACACTCTGTGTTAGGGCAAGTGGCATCGAAAGGGCATCATGAGCTCTGACCCTAGCAGGGATGTCACAGTATCAGTGAGCAAAGAATGCTGGGCGGGGCGCCCAGGCTACCTGAGCAGTCCCAGAGGCCTCCCAGGCGCAGAGGTGTGGAAAGATCTCGAGAGGCCAGTGTCCCCACAGGGTTCACCCTTTCCCCAAGTAGGATGATGCCATCAGCTTCAGGGAGGCCCAAGGGCAGGACCACCGCCTACGAGTACTTCTTGCAGGCTTGCCGCCAGGAGTTGAGGGAACAGAACATTCAGCTGACAGTGGATTACCACCGTTTTCTGAGAGACTGTGAGCATAGGTGGAATGTTCTGGATACTGAAGAAAAAGAGCGCTTCAAGAAAATGGCCAAGGCCGATGGAAGGCGCTACCGGCGCCAGAAGAGGCGTTATGACCCCACATGGGCGGCCAAGAGGGACCCCGAAGACTCTAAAAGACCAAAGTCCGGCTTCATCTTCTATCAGGAACACCAGCCCCAGATCTGTTTTGACAACCCTCGCATGGCTATGAAGCAAGTTGCCAAAGAAATCGGCCAGATTTGGCGACAGATGAGTGCTTCAGAAAAACATCCGTGCCAAGATAGAGCCGAGTACGAAGCCAAGAAGAGGCGCAGTGTGGGAGCAACAGCAGGAAGAGACAAAGACCAGAAGAACCTTGAGGAGGAGGAGGACTATGGAGGCATGGACAAAATGGAAGGCGACAATGATGAAATCGATGATGATCAGGAACAGGACGAAGAGGACGGCGAGGAGAACGAGGAAGGCGAGGAAGACAAAGTGTCTGTTGGTAATTACTCGTCCTCTGAAGGGAAATGTGAGGCCTTAGACGAAGACTCAGAAGATGAGAACTGAAGAGAGGAGGAGGAAGAAGAAAAGGAAGGAGGTGCAATCAGAAAAACTAGTTCCCCTTGTCCTGCTTTAGCAGGACCCTGCAATAAAGTAGGTTCCTGCTCATCCTCTGTCTCCTTTAGTGTCTGTGTGTGTGCTCGAGGTGCAGGCGCGGAGTGGTTCACACTGGTTAAGCACTCATGTTGGGAGTGGGGCTCTTTGCTCTTGCTGAGACTAGGGGGTTGATTGAGGGTGGGCATTTTCTGAAAAATGAGAACGTGGGTGAATAAGGTTGATCATTAGGAAATAGGTGGTTGTGGTTTAGAAAAAGTCTCAAGTCCTCCAGTTTGTTTCCCTTTGGAGTTGAGGGTGTGGGAAGGAACCTGGTGGGTGGGAGGTAATGGGACAATGATGGAAAAAGGGGGCACTGGTGTTGGGAGGAGGATATGGTGAGGGAAGGGGAGCTTTGGGGGAAAAGGGGATACTTTGGGGGATTCGAGGTTGCAACATTGGATGTCTAAGACAGAAGAAGAGGAGGAGGAGGAGAAAAGAAAAATTTGGAGAGGGTGTAGAGGGAAAGGAGAAAGGAGGAGGAGGGGAAGTAGAAGAGAAAGAATGAAACAGAAGAAAAGGAGAAGGAGTTGGAGGACATGAGGAGGTGGAGAAGTGGATGAATAAGAGCATGAGAGGATGATGGGGCATCCCATATGATCATCTGAGCCTGCCAGAGTGATTTCTGAGAGCAAAGCCAGGGGTTACCCCTGAGCACTGTCGCAAGGTGTGGCCCAAAAACCAAAAAAGAAAAAAAAAGAAGGTAAAGGAAAGGAGGAGTGAAGGAGGTAGAGAAAGAAGGGGATGGGAGGAGTAGGTGACAAGGAGGGGGGAGGAGGTGGTAGAGGAAGAAAAGATGAAGAAAGAAGAAGAAAAAGGAAATGAAAAAGGAGATGGATTGGGCTGGAGTGATAGTGCAACAGGTATGGCAACTACCTTTCACAGAGCTGATTCAGGTTTGATCCCTGACACCCTATGTGGTTCTAGAGCCCTTCTTGGAGTGACCCCAGAGCACAGAGCTACAAGTAAGCCCTGAACATCAATAGGTGTCACCCAACTCTTCCCTCCCCCCCAAAAAAGGGAAGAAATAAACCCAAACCCCAAGAAGTTCATAACCTTATGTACTGAACTATCTATATTCTATTATTTGGTATATTTAAAAACTGAAATGTTCATGGGCCCGGAGAGATAGCACAGTGGTGTTTGCCTTGCAAGTAGCCGATCCAGGACCAAAGGTGGTTGGTTCGAATCCCGGTGTCCCATATGGTCCCCCGTGCCTGCCAGGAGCTATTTCTGAGCAGACAGCCAGGAGTAACCCCTGAGCACCGCCGGGTGTGGCCCAAAAAAACAAAATAAAATAAAATAAAATAATATAGCCAGGGCAGAAACAGTTCAAATATTGAAAAGTTAAAAAATTGGACTCTATCTGTAGATGTAGAGAACCTAACAGATGTATTCTCAATTCAGTGACAAGATCCTGCATTGTATTTGGTCAGTTAGCAAGTGATATCTGGGAATTTCAAGACATTTGAGGCCAACACCTCCAAAGCAATGGCACAGAGCAAAGAATAAGAATGAGAATATGAGGGGCCAGAGAGATAGCATGGAGGTAAGGCGTTTGCCTTTCATGCAGAAGGTCATCGGTTCGAATCCCGGCGTCCCATATGGTCCCCCGTGCCTGCCAGGAGCAATTTCTGAGCATGGAGCCAGGAGTAACCCCTGAGCACTGCCGGGTGTGACCCAAAAACCACAAAAAAAAAAAAAAGAATGAGAATATGAGTCTCAGTTTTTCACAGGTAAAAATGAAGGCTGCATACTGACCACAGTCTTCTAAAACTTAGATCAGAAAGCAGTGAACAAAGCATTTTCAATGATGCCTATCAGGCAGTGAGTGTTCAATAAATGGCATGAATGAAGAAAATTGTTGATAAGCCATCTAATCCAGACTATGTTCACCAACAATTGGGCTTTGGAAAAAATGTAAGAAACACACATTCATGCTGCATCATAAGTTAATAGCTGCTTTCTGTAGGAATTAAAATGAATTTTTCCCAACATATTTCCAAACATGGCAAATAAAAATGAAGAATATTCAAAACTAGAAAAGCCAGTTTGGATTACTGACATAAATTATAACGTGTGTCACTTGTGACATAGGGCCCCAAATTCACCGTACATTTTTATTTTAGAAATGACCCTATCCGTTGAGAGAAGCAGCCAATTACATGTGTAGGAAGAAAGATGAAGAGGAGCAGAGGAATTGAGAGAGAGAAAGAGTGCTGAGATTAAGGCCCTTTCTTTGTTGTGGCAAAGGACAACTGTTGGGAATTCCTTGAACTCCAACTGTGAATCCCCCTGTATTTACCTAATGTCTTGCTATACGTGCAATTATGAGCAGTTTTCCCCTTTCTCTGCTAGGATGATTATTCAGCAATTTCCCAGATCAATTCTATCCCAGAAGTAAGGACAAGTTAAAAAAAAAAAAGCAGCAAACGAAGGTTTTTGAGAAGCTCAGCTTCCAGTACTACCACCAAGTCAATGAGCAAAGTGTGGGCTTTGCACACAAAAATATCCAGCCAGGCAGTAACAAGAAAGTAATGAATGAAAGTTCAAGGATCTTTCCACCAGTCCCCAAGCACACCTGTGTGTTGGGGCAACCTGCCCTCCTAGTAAGCCAAAAATGGACATGGGCCCACCTGTAATTAGTGAACAACACCTGATACGTGGCCAGAAGGCATAGGAGGAGGAGAAGCAACTTTATGATATCTGCACTTTACATGTGCTTTCCCACAAATAGCCCTTATCAGCCCATGGTAATAACCAAGTCAACTGGCTCACTTTATTACTTCAGTTTGATTCCAAAGCTGACTTCCCAGCTTTTGACCATGTTACTTGGATACAAAAGCAGCTTACTAAAGTGCTTTTCTCTGATGAAGAACTAGAAGTGCAACAGGGAAATCACAGTGCTAAATTGAATCTTTTAAAGAAAAATATTTCAAGTCAGGCTAACAAAATAAGGATGAAGGCTGCTGTGTATTTTTTAAAGGCCAAAGTCCAGACTTAAACTAGCCCCATGCTAATTCAACATGTAATTTTCCCAACTCAACACCAAACTGGACAAATAAGGTTGCTCTCGAAGTAGGGGGTACAGTGATGACAATGTAAAAGTTTTACTGCTTATAACCCAACTCCTTGAAGCTCAAATAAGGAAACTTATTTCCTTTCCCAAATAGGAAAAAAGTATCTGGTGCTGCCACCTAGAGGTAGATTCCGGTTTTTAAGAATTTGTAAATAGAACTGCTCCATAGAACTGCATTTGTCATTACTGTCCCTCCAAAATGAAACTTCTGTAAAAAAAATTACAATGGAACAAAATCTGCATGATCACATTTAGCATACATGCATACACTCTGTAAAATCAATGAGTTCATTGTTCACCAGAGAGTAAATAAGTAATCCTATTCATCTAGGAGCAGGAGAGGCAGAACTGAATTGCAAATGCTATTCAACTGTCTCTTCTCTGATCAAATGGCTTCCAGAAAAAAAAATAGATGTCCATGTGAAAAAAGGACCTTCCACTTGTTGTGGCTTTTGGGACACATTTGGCAGTGCTCAGGGTCATTCCTGGTGGGGCAATGGGCATCATATAGGACATGAGAGATAGAACCTGGGTCAGCCATGCAACTGACAAGTTAGGTGCCCTCCGTGCTATACTCCCACCCCAGTGACCTTCCACTTCTATTAGATGAGCTTTCACAGGTGACGCCAGGCAGTCAGTCTAGCACAGAGTAGAAGGAGAAACCACCTGGCAAAGGCAGGTATCCAGAGGAAAGCAGTGCTGGTTTGCCCAGCAAGCTAAGGAGAAACGAAGTGTACTTCATTCAAACGACTCATACTGATCCAGTGACACTATTTTTCTTATACTTAGAGAAGGAAGCAGAGGGGAGGGAAGGTAGTTAAGTACAAATAAAATACTCTCATTATAAGTAGAACATTTATAGGATCTCATACTATATTAGCAACAGGTTCAAAGCATTCATTCTTTAAGGAGACTGTATTGAAAGAAATGTGATGGGCAGAGGGACAATGAATGCAGCAGTGCAGTTTTTAAGTTCAAATTTATACATTATCATACACCCTCAATGTGCCATTTAGCATCAAATTCTTTTTTCTTCCCTTGTGTGTTGTGACCATTGAAAACTGTACCTGCTTTCAGAATGTGCACCTACCCTCATTGCAGAGGCCCCTATACCACCATCCTTTGCCCCCTGGCCTGCCAGTATAACAGGCCCCTTTAAGTTTATATTGTTAAAGTTTAGGTCCCTTGATTCTATTATCATTGACTTTGACTTGGATATTTAGTTCTGTCATTATTTATTTCCCCGTCAATGCATCCGAGACCAGTTGGCCCCTGACCCTCAGCCTTTCTTTGATCCTTTCTTCTTTACATGGTAAAAATAAAGTAATCCATGTCTCAAGGTTCTATGAAAAAGGTGGGAGCCCCAATTTAAAAGATAAGAGATTTAAAAACAATTAAAAATATGTATGTGTGGCAGGATTTTTGTTTGTTTTCAGAGGAGTAATTTTAAATTTCTTAACTGACGAGATTCTGTGATTTACACTACTGTTAATGATGAGTTTCCTAGACACATACAGGTACTTTCAAGACTACACCCATCACCGTGTACCCACCGCCCTCCCTCAAGGACCCCCAACCCCCTCCCCTTAAAACCATCCCAAACTCAAGTCATGTGGATCAGTTCTCCCTTGTGTTGTCTTTGGCCCTTTGTTGCTACCTTACAGAGCAACTTAAGTCCTAACAATGAGAGATCATTCTGTATCTATCTGCCAAGGAGTATTTAATCTGCTCTGTACCATGGCATTCATTTCAGAGATCAGAGCACTTGGCAAAATTATTTTCTTCCACCAAAAGAAAAGGTCTCTATCAGTGCAATGCAAGTAATTAATAAAAAGCTGATTATGTGTGTTACATAATTATGTACAGAAGGGAAAGGAAGACCATGTGAATGAAACTCCAAGAAATGAAGACATTTAAACTGGAATTTACATGCACTTATTTATGATATGAATCACTTAAACTGTAGGGAATCTGAAGCAGTGGCTAGGGTACTAGCCTTGCATGTGGCCAACCAGGGTTCGATCCCTGGCATCTTATATGGTCGCAGGAGCCCACCAGGAGTGATACATGATTGCAGAGACAAGAATAACCCTGAGCACTGCCAGATATGGGCCCAAAACAGGAAAACCATAGGGAACCTTGTAAATGTGATCTTATTGTGAAATATCTTTTAATTCCCTAATACAAAATTCTTTTGTATTTAAAAAACAATTATTTAATCTCTTACAGAAAATAGGCTTGCACATTAAGTTCTGAACTTCCTAAAAAATAAGATAAAAACACAAATGTAGGGGCCGGAACGGTGGCACAAGCAGTAGGGCATTTGCCTTGCACGCACTAACCTAGGACAGATGGCAGTTCGATAGCCCCTGCATCCCATATGGTCCCCTAATCCAGGAGCGATTTCTGAGCGCATAGCCAGGAGTAACCCCTGAGCGTCACTGGGTGTGGCCCAAATAGCAAGCAAACAAACACAAAACAAACAAAAAAACCCAGAACTATGTAATTGAGAAATTATTTTTTTCAAAATTTTAAAAAACTGTTACTATATTAAAATAAGTTTCTGTACCTCAAAGTAAATGATGACTAGAATACAAAGACAATGCCCAAATTGGGAGCAATTATTTGCCCAGCACTCATCTGATAAAGGGTAATATTTGAGAAATATAAAACACTGATAGAACTTTAGAAGACAAAGAATTCAACCCCATCAAAAATAAAGGAGAGAATGAATAGAAATTTCTTCAAATAAATATAAATGGCCAGATGCATATGGAAAATGCTTTATGTCCCTAATCAACAGAAAAATACAAATCAAAACAATGAGATACCATCTCACACCATATAGACTGGATTCATCAAAACAAAAACAAAGAAAAAAACAGGGGCCAGAGAGATAGCACAGCGGTAGGGCATTTGCCTCGCATGTGGCTGACTTGGGAGGGACAAGGTTCGATTCCTGGCATTCCATATGGTCCCCCAGCCTGCCAGGAGCAATTTCTGAGTACAGAGTCAGAAGTGACCGAAGTGTCGCTGGGTGTGGCCTAGAAACCAATCAATAAAGTTTAACAACAACAAAAAAAATAAAACAACCAGTGTTGGTGAGAATGTGTGTGTGGAAAGGGGCTCTCACTCACTACTGTGAGTATATGTAAACAGGTCCAGCATTTTTGGAAAACAATATGGACATTCCTTAAAAAAACACCAGCCATTGAACTTTCATGCAACCAAGCAATTCCAGTCCTGATAATATACTTTAAGAGCCCCACAACACTGCAAAAAAAAAAAAAAAGACACTACACACCTATGTTCATTGCTTCCCTATTCACAATAGCCAAAATCTGGAAACAAGCCAAGTGCCCAGGAACAGATGAGTTCCTAAAGAATCTAAACAATGGAATATGATTGGGTTGAAAGAAATAATGAAGACATGCAATCTGCTGCTACATGGATGAATCCGGAGAACATCATGTTCAGTGAAATGAGTAAGACAAATGACAGAGAACGATCACACTCATGTGTGGGGTATAAAAAAGTAGTAGGAAAAAAACTAATGCCTTTGTTACTAAGAGTAACAAAGAGCAAGAGAAATAGCGTTCAATAAAAATCTTGCCACTGTGGGGGAAAAGGGGGATAGATCAGAGAAGAAGCCACTATGACAATGATAGTTGTAAATGGTCACTGTGGGCAAGAACTGGGTGCCAAAAGGGGATAAACTGATATGCTTGATACCCCTTCAGTAATAATAATGGAAACCACAGTGCTCAAAAAAAAAGAAAAAGTGTCTTCCATAGAGACAGGCTTGGGACAGAGGGGAAACTGCACACCTTGGTCAAGGAACATGGACACTGGTGAAGGAACTGGTGATGGACCTTTGTATGCCTTAAAGACAATGGGAATAACTTTGTAACTTTCTAATTCATGCTGATTCATCAAATTATTTTATAAAAACCCTCATACAAACCATACCAGTGCTTGAAATAAAAGCAGGGGTTCTTGCATGTAAAGCATGAGCTCCAGTCCTTCTATCTCAAGGTCTATCTCATGATCTTTTAAAAGGCAAATTCTGTATCCATAAAAAGACTTGAATAAAGTTATAGCAGCTTTATTCATAATATCTATAGATTAGAAGCCATCTAAATTCCTAGCAACAGAATAAGAATAAACTAGCACACACTACTGCAGAATACTACTCACTAATGAAGAAAATTGATTTCTGATTTGTCCAATAAGATAGATAGGGGTCGGGTGGTGGCGCTAGAGGTAAGGTGCCTGCCTTGCCTGCGCTAGCCTAGGACGGACCGCGGTTCGATCCCCCGGTGTCCCATATGGTCCCCCAAGCCAGGAGCTACTTCTGAGTGCAGAGCCAGGAGTAACCCCTGAGCGTCACCGGGTGTGGCCCAAAAACCAAAAAAAAAAAAAAGATAGATGATTCTTTTTCATTTGTTTGCTTTTGGGTCAAACCCAGCAGTGTTCAGGGTTACTCCTGGCTATGCACTCAGAAATCGCTCCTGGTAGGCATGGGGACCATATGGGATGACAGGAATTGAACCACCGTCAGTCCTGGGTTGGCTGCATGCAAGGCAAACACCCTACCACTGTGTTATTGCTCTGGCACCAAGATAGATGATTCTGAAATTAGACAAAATGAAAGAAGCAGAAAAAAAATAAAATATATATGCTAAGAAATCAAAGGAATACAAGACTGGGTAAAACTAACCTAGGAATATGGAGATCAGAGGAATGGCTAATTCCATGGGAGAGGGAAATGAAGAGAAAGGGAACATGAAAACTTACGGGGTGAAGGTAATATTTTGTTCTGATAAATGTATGGTAAACAGATGGCAGCACTTCATTTACTTTTACTCTAAGAAAGTATGTAAAAACTGTACAAAATGAGGGTTGCGTGGTGGCGCTAGAGGTAAGGTGTCTGCCTTGCCAGCGCTAGCCTAAGACAGACCGCGGTTCGATCCCTTGGCATCCCATATGGTTCCCCAAGCCAGGAGCGACTTCTGAGCGCATAGCCAGGAGTAATCCCTGAGCGTCATTGGGTGTGGCCCAAAAAAAAAAAAAAAAAAAAAAACGAAAAAAAAAAAAAGAAAAAAACACCTGCACAAAGATAAAAATAAAAATCTTATGATCAGATCATTAGATGCAGAGAAAGCATTTGCTAAGGACCAATACCCATTCTTGATAAAAAAAACTCTCATCAAGATGGGAATGAAAGGAACTTTTCTCAATATAGTTAAAACTATCTATCACAAGCCGATGGCAAATATTATTCTCAATGGAGATAAACTAAAAGTCTTTCCTCGAAAATCTGGTACAAGACAAGGCTGTCTTCTCTCACCACTCCTATTCAGCATGTTACTGAAAGTACTTGCCATAGTGAATAGACAAGAAAAAAATATCAAGGGCATCCATATAGGAAAGAAAAAGTTAAGCTTTCACTGCAGATGACATGATACTGTATATAGAAAACCCTAAAGACTCTACCAAAAAGCTTCTAGAAAAAATAAATTAATATATAGCAAAGCGGCAAGCTACAAAATTAACATGCACATATCAATGGCTTTCTTCACACCAATAATTATATAGAAATGGACATTAAAAAACAATCTCATTCACATTAGTGTCACACAATTTCAAATATCCTGGAGTCAACTTAAGTGATGAAAGACCTGTACAAAGAAAACTATAAAACTCTACTTCAATAATAAGAGAGGAAACAAGGAAATGGAGATGCATAGCCCGTTCATAGATTGGAAGGATTAATATCATTAAAATGGCAATACCCCCAAAGCATTGTACAGATTTAATGCAATCCCTCTAAAGATACTCATGACACTCTTCAAAAAAGTGGATCAAACAATCCTAAAATTGATTTGGAACAATAAACACCACAAATAGGGGGCCGGGCGGTGGCGCTGGAGGTAAAGTGCCTGCCTTGCCTGCGCTAGCCTAGGACGGACCTCGGTTCGATCCCCCGGCGTCCCATATGGTCCCCCAAGAAGCCAGGAGCAACTTCTGAGTGCATAGCCAGGAGTAACCCCTGAGCATCACAGGGTGTGACCCAAAAACAAAACAAAACAAAAAACAAAACAAAACAAAACAAAACAAAAAAAACACCACAAATAGCTAAAGCAATCTCTGGGAAAAGGAATATGAGAGGCATTTTCCCAATTTTAACTTGTTTTACAAAGCAACAGTTATTAAAACAACATGGTATTGAAATAAAGACAGATTCTCAGATCAGAGAAATAGACTTGAGTATTCAGAGAATGTTCCCCAGACATATAATCAATTAAGTTTTGATAAAGGAGCAAGAAATCATGGAGCAAGGAAAGCCTCTTCAGCAAGTGGTATGGCATAACTGGTTAGCTGCTTGCAAAAAAGTGAACTCAGACCCTGATCTAATACCATGTGCAAAGGTCAAATCCAAATGGATTAAAGACCTTGATATCAGGCCTGAAACCATAAGGAATATGTAACAACACAGAGGTAAAACACTCCATGACATTGAAACTAACAGCATCTTCAAGGAGGAAACAGCAGAGATAAACAGATAGCAATATATTAAGCTGAGAAGCTTCTGCACCTCAAAAGAAATAGTACGTAGGATACAAAAGCCAACCACAGAATGGGAGAAACAATTCACCCAATATCAAAAATATACAAGGTAATGACAGAACTTAATAAGAAAAAAACATCTAACCCCATCAGAAAATGGGGAGAAGAAATGAACAGACACCTTGTCAAAGAGGAAATAAAAATGTCCAAAAGACACATGAAAAAATACTCCACATCACTAATCATCAGGGAGATGCAAATCAAAACAACGATGAGGTACTAATTCACGCCAGAGATTGGCACACATCATGAAGAACAAGAACAATCAGTGTTGGTAATGATGTGGAGAGAAAGGAACCCTTATTCACTGCTGGTGGGAATACCATGTAGTCCACCCTTTATGGAAAACAATGTGGAGATTTCTCAAAAAAATGAAAATTGAGCTCCCATATGATCCAGCTATACCACTCCTAGGGATATACCCTAGGAACACAAAAACACAATACAAATATGCCTACTGCACACTTATTTTCATTGCAGTGCTATTTACAATATCCAAATTCTGAAACAACCAAGATGTTCTTCAACAGATGAATGGTTAAAGAAACTGTGGTACATATACACAGTGGAATATTATGCAGCCATCAGGAGATAAAGTCATGAAATTTTCCTATACATGGACTCTATTATTCTGAGTAAAGTAAGTTAGAGGAAGAGAGAAAGACACAGAATAGTCTCACTCATCTATGGGTTTTAAGAAAATTTAAAGACGTTATTGTGATAATGCCCAGAGACAATAGAGATGAGGGCCAGAAGGACAGGCTCACAATATGAAGCTCACCACAAAGAGTGGTGAGTACAGTTAGTAAAATAACTACACTAACAACTAACATGACAATATTAATGAGTTAGAGAAATAGAATGCCTGTCTAGAATACAGGCTGGGGAGGGGATTGGTGGTGGAAATGTTGCACTGGTAAGGGAGGTATTCTGTTTATAATCCCTGGCACCCCAAACTGAAATCTAAAACTACCAGAAATGATCATAGAAAACAGAGCCAGGAGTAAGCATTGAGTACATCCAGATGTGACGCCCCCCAAAAAGTGAGGATCCAGAGAGAGCACAGTGTATAAGGCAATTTTTGCCTTTCATGAAATGACCCAATTCAATACCCAGCACTTAGTATTGTCCACAGAGCCCCACCAAGGAGTGCTCCCTGAGCACAACTGGGCTGAACTTTGTTGTGCCCAACCCAATGAATTACTAGGGTGAAAGGTAGCTCAAAGGGATGTAGAACATGCCTGGCATGCTGATCCTCTACAGAGAGGTTGGTTCTGGCTAGCCTCAGAATTGCCAGGCAGAACAGTACCACATGGCAGCCCAAACATGAACACCCAGGCTGTATCAGAGCCAAGCATTTCTGGGAGTGGGATCTCTGGCCACTGAGAACCACCCACTCTGGAATCTCGTTATAAGTAAGAGAAAGTCTGACTTGCTCTTTGAAGCCTGTGTTCTCTCTTGAAAACAATCACTTGATGTCTCCTTGCACTTTCTGGCCCAGGTTCTCGCTGAGACATCACTCTCTTGAATATCTATTCCTCCTTTTCTCTTCTCTTCCATCATTTTAAATAAGTATCGTTGAATAAAAACTATCGAGCTTCACTTAAAGAATACAAAAATAAAAAGAAAGAATCCCAATTAATACCATAAATGATAAAGAAATTTAGACATGGGGACTGTATGAGAAGTAAGGCACCTGCCTTGCAAGTTCAACCCTCAACTCTGCTCAAGGTCTCCTGAGCACCTCGAGGAGTGATCCTTGAGCAAAGTCAGCAGTAAGCCCTGCACTTCTGAGTGTGAATCAAAACAAAACAAGAAAGTTACAAAATGATATTATTTGTGATATACATATTTCCACAGGTCTCTACTTAGGAAATATAAGAAATGCTTGGGGTCAATAAGACGATGCATTAGAAGAGAAAGATGGGAAACGGCACCTCACTAAAGAAGTGAAACAGCATAGGGGGTATGGTGCTTGCCTTGCACATGGCCATGCTGGATGCTATCTCTGGTTCCACAAAAGGTTCCTGATTCTAGCAGTTGTGATCCTGGAGCACAGTCAGGTGTAGTACGAAAAGTAAAAAAAAAAAAAAAGAGGCTGGAGATAGTACAGTGGATAGGGCATTGCACTTGTGTACATTGCCTTGCACACAACTAGACCAGGTTTGATTCCCAGCATCCCATATAATTTCCCGGAACCACCAGGAGTAATTCATGAGTGCACAGCCAGGATGAATCCCTAAGCACTGATGTACGTGTTATACCACCTACCCCCACAACATAAAAAGGAAAAAAATAGAGATGATAGGGGAGGAAAGGAGAGTTTTGGAAATCTGGTAGTAACTACTAAAGCTGAATGTGTGCCTAGTGTCTAGCAGTTCTCTACTTAAGATACACTCAAAAAAAATACATGCAAGATGTGCAAGAATCCTCAAATTAACACTATTCAGAATCACAGAATGTGGAAAGAACTCACAAGTATACCCTACAGTAGACAGTAGGGCTGGCTGTCAGTTTCCAGCAATGAAATACTATACAGAAACGCAGTATGAGCCTGTGGGGGAACATAACATGATCTTCAGTGAAAGGAGTCAGAGACAAAGTGTAAAGACACAATTTTATGCAATGTCCCAAAATAGAAAATCCTCATCTATGGTGATAGAAATCAGAGAGTAATTTTCTAGCAGGGGGTGGAGGATAGACAAAAGGGGGCTTCTGGGGAGTGGAGATAAATGTTGTTTGAGCTCAGTGCTGACTTGGTGAAAATTCATCAAGCTATTTGGCAGATTTTGTGTGCTTTTCAGTATGTGTGCGAGTTACAAACATCTTACATGGAAAATAAGGTAAGAAAAGTGAGCAAGTATTTATTAAGTATCGATGAGTCTGTTTCAAAATGTGTTAAATTCTGAGATGTCCTGTACTTCCTCATATATATATATACATATACATATATACACATACCATTACATAGGAAGGAAGGTCAATAAAAAATAAAATGGGGCTGGAGACATACAGCTCTTGTCTCGAAAACATTGAGACAAGTTCAATCCCCGATACCACATATGTACATTTCTCCATTTCCCACAGGGAGTAAGCCCTAAGCACTGCCAGATGTGGCCTCAAGACAAATAAACAAACAAAACAATAAAAACTAAAATATACAGACCTCAAACAGTCAAGTCCTAGAATCTCATTGCTACTGTAAAGTTAATACAAGGGGATGTAGGAGCATGGTAAAGAATACTACTAGGATGGAATCAGCAAAATCTAGAACAAAGAGAGATTTTCTAAGATAGTTCAATTTCCTAGCAAATAAATTGAATGGTCAAAATAAAAAACATAAAAGACAAGAAACAATCATCTGAAATCTATTTGGATTCCAACTCATGAGTTCTGATCAGTTATGCTGCTGGAACTGGAACCCAGGGGCTCACAATGCCAAGCAGGTGTTCAACCCCAGAGCTACATGCCCAGCCCAATGAGATACCTACCTACCTTCCCTCCCAACCAACTTCGCTCCGTCCCTTCCTCCCTGCCTCTGTCTCTCCCTCACTCCCCCTATCCCTTTCTCTCTCACTCACTCTCTTTATATATATGTATATATATAAATAAATATATATAATTATTTAAGCAGCATGGTTACAAAATTGTTCATGATTGAGTTTCTGTCACAGAAGGTACACCACCGTTCAGCAGTACACTTTTCCCACCAGTTTCCCCCAGTATCACTTTCTTTTTTTAATATCTTCATTTAAACATCTTGATTACAAATATGATTGTGATTAGGTTTCAGTCATGTAAAGAACACCCCCCTTCACCAGTGCAACATTCTCACCACCAATGTCCTAAATCTCCCTCCATCCCACCCCACCCCCACCTGTACTCCAGACAGGCTTTACAATTCCCTCATTCATTCACATGATTATGGTAGTTCTCTGTGTAGTTATTTCTATAACTGCACTCACCAATCCTCATGGTGAGATTCATGAAGTGAGCTGAAAGTTCCAGCCCTCCTCTCATTGTCTCTGAGGATTGTTGCAAAAATGACTTTTATTTTTCTTAAAACCCATAGATGAGTGAGACTATTTCGCGTCTCTCTCTCCCTCTGACTTATTGCAGTCAGCATGATAGATTCCATGTACATCCATGTATAGGAATATTTCATGACTTCATCTCTCCTGACGGCTGCATAATATTCCATTGTGTATATGGACTACAGTTTCTTTAGCCATTCATCTGTTGAAGGGCATCTTGGTTGTTTCCAGAGCCTGGCTATTATGAATAGTGCTGCAATAAATATAGGTGTGAGGAAGGGGCTTTTGTATTGTATTATTGTTTTCTTAGGGTATATACCTAGGAGTGGATAGCTGGGTTGAATAGGAGCTCAATTTCCAGATTTTGAGGGAATCTCCATATCGCTTTCCATATAGGTTGGACTAGACGGCATTTCCACCAGCAGTGGATAAGAGTTCCTTTCTCTCCACATCCCCACCAGCACTCATTGTTCTCATTCTCTGTGATATATGGCAATCAATCTGGTGTGAGATGGTATCTCATAGTTTTGGTTTGCATCTCCCTGATGATTAGTGACGAGGAGCATTTTTTCATGTGCCTTTGGCCGTTAGTATTTCTTTTTTTTTATCAACCATCTGTTCATTTCTTCTCCCCATTTTTTGATGGGATTAGATGTTTTTTTTTCTTGTAAAGTTCTGTCAGTGCCCTGTATATTTTGGATATTAGCCCATATCTGATGGGTGTTGGGTAAATAGCTTCTCCAACTCGGTGGGTGACTCTTGTATCCTGGGCATATTTCTTTTGAGGTGCAGAAGCTTCTCAGCTTAATGTATTCCCATCTGTTGATCTCTGCTTCCACTTGTTTGGAAAGTGCAGTTTCCTCCTTGAAGATGCCTTTAGTCTCAAGGTCATGGAGTGTTTCACTGACGTGTTGTTCTATATACCTTATAGTATCAGGTCTGAAATCAAGGTCTTTAATCCATTTGTATTTTACCTTCGTACATGATGTTAACTGCGGTCTATGTTCGCTTTTTTGCAAGTGGCTAACCAGTTGTACCAGCATCACTTGTTGAAGAGGTTTTCCCTGCTCCACTTAGGACTTCTTGCTCCTTTGTCAAAAATTAGGTAATTGTATTGTGGGGAACAATGTCTGAGAACTCAAGCCTATGCCACTGATCTGAGAGTCTGTCTTTATTCCAATACCATGCTGTTTTGATAACTACTGCTTTGTAGTACAGTTTAAAGTTAGGGAAAGTAATGCCTCCCATTTTCCTTTCCCTAGGAGTGCTTTAGCTATTCTAGGTTGTTTATTGTTCCAGATGAACTTCATAAGTGTTTGATCCACTTCTTTGAAAAATGCTATGGGAAATTTTAAGGGGATCACATTAAATCTATATAATGCTTTGGGGATATTGCCATTTTAATGATGTTAGTCCTGCCAATCCATGAGCAGAGTATGTTTCTCCATTTCCGTGTGTCCTCTCTTATTTCTTGGAGCAGAGCTTTATAGTTTTCTTTGTATAGGTCCTTCACGTCTTCGGTCAAGTTGACTCCAAGATATTTGAGTTTGTGTGGCACTAATGTAAATGGAATTGCCTTCTTTACTTCCTTCTCTTCTCTATCATTATTGCTGTATAAAAACGCCATTGATTTCTGTGTGTTAATTTTGTAGCCTGCCACCTTGCTATATGAATCTATTGTTTCTAGAAGCTTTTTGGTAGAGGCTTTAGGGTTTTCTAAGTAGAGTATCATGTCATCTGCTAACAGTGAGAGCTTGACTTCTTCCTTTCCTATCTGAATTCCCTTGATATCTTTTTCTTGCCTAATCACTATAGCAAGAACTTCCAGTACTATTTTGAAGAGTGGTGAGAGCAGACAGCCTTGTCTCGTACCAGAATTTAGAGGAAAGGCTTTTAGTTTTTGTCCATTGAGGATAATATTTGCCATTGGCTTCTGGTAGATGGCTTGAACTAGATTGAGAAAGGTTCCTTTCATTCCCATCTTGCTGAGAGTTTTGATCAAGAATGGGTATTGGACCTTATCAAATGCTTTTTCTGCATCTATTGATATGATCATGTGATTTTTATTTTTCTTCTTGCTGATGTTGTGTATGATGTTGATAGATTTACGGATGTTAAACCAGCCTTGCATTCCTGGGATGAAACCTTCTTGGTCTTAGTGTATCATCTTCTTGATGATACATTGAATCCTATTTGCCAGGATTTTGTTGAAGATCTTTGCATCAGCATTCTTCAAGGATATTGGACTGTAATTTTATTTTTTGGCAGCATCTCTGTCTGGTTTTGGTATAAAGGTGGTGTTGGCTTCATAAAAGCTGTTTGGGAGTGTTCCCATTTTTTCCATTTCATGGAAGAGCCTGGCTATGATTGATAGTAGATCCTCTTGAAAGATTTGAAAAAATTCATTAGGAAATCTATCTGGGCCTGGGCTTTTCTTTTTGGGCAGATTTTTGATTACAGTTTCAATTTCCTCAGTAGTGATGGGGTGTTTAGATATGCCACATCCTCGTTACATAAATATGGAAGGTTATAAGTGTCCAAGAATTTTTCCATTTCTTCTAGGTTCTCATGTTTAGTAGCATAACGTTTCTCAAAGTAGTCTCTGATTACCCTTTGGATCTCTGCAATAACTGTTGTGATCTCCCCCTTTTCATTTCTAATATGGGTTATCAGGTTTCTCTCTCTCTTTCTTTGTGAGTTTTGCCAATGGTCTATCAATCTGTTTATTTTTTCAAAGAACCAACTTCTGCTTTCGTTGATCTTTCAGATTGTTTTTTGGTTTTCCACTTCATTGAGTTCTGCTTTCAGCTTTGCTATTTCCTTCTGTCTCCCTATTTTTAGGTCCTTTTGTTGGTCATTTTCTAATTTTTTGAGCCGTGTCATTAAGTTATTCATGTATGCCCCTTCTTGCTTCCTGATGTGTTCTTGTAGAGCTATAAATTTTCCTCTCAGGACCGCTTTTGCTGTGTCCCATAGATTCTGGCTGTTTGTTTCTTCATTATCCTTTGTTTCCAGGAAAGTTTTGATTTCCTTTTTTATTTCATCTCAGACCCACTGGTTGTTCAGTAGTAGGGTATTTAATTTCCAATTGTTAAAGTTTTTCTTCTGTGTGGCTTTGTAGTTCACATCTAATTTCAGAGCCTTATGGTCAGTAAAGGTAGCCTGCAATATTTCTATCCTCTTGATTTTATGAAGGTATGTTTTATGTGTCAGCATGTGGTCTATTCTGGAGAATGACCCATGTACATTGGAGAAGAATGTGTATCCAGGTTTTTTGGAGTGGAGTGTCCGATATATATCTACTAGTCCTCTTTCTTCCATTTCTCTATTCAGGGTTAGTTTGTTTTTGTTGGGTTTCAGTCTTGTTGATCTATTAATTGTTGCCAGGGCCGTTTTGAGGTCTCCCACAATTATTGTATTATTATTGATGTCTTCTTTCAGATTTGTCAATAATTGTATTAGTTTGCTGGTCTCTCATTGGATGCATATATGTTTAATAGTCTGGTTTCTTCTTGTTGTACATATCCCTTGATTAGTACAAAGTGTCCATCTTTGTCCCTTACCACTTTTCTGACTATAAACTTGGTGTCATCTGATATTAATATGGCCACCCCAGCTTTTTTAAGGGTGTTGTTTGCTGGGATGATTTTCTTCCAGCCTTTGATTTTATGTCTATGTTTGTTCTGATTATTCAGGTGTGTTTCTTGTAGGCAGCAGAATGTTGGATTCATCTTTTTGACCCATTTTGCCACTCTGTGTCTTTTAATTGGTGAATTTAGTCCATTGACATTGAGGGAGATGATTGTCATAGGATTTAATGTCATCTTTATAGATAAGTTTTCTGTGTTTGTTGATTTCTCTTGTCTTAAAGTAGACGTTTCAGTTTTTCCTTTAAGGCTGATTTTTCATCTTTGAAATTTCTGAGCTGTTGTTTATCCATGAAGCTATGTCTAATTCTCTCAAACCTGAACGTGAGTCGGGCTGGGTGCAGGATTCTCGGTGAGGAATCCATTTCATTCAGTCTGTCACAGTATTCCACCACTGTTTTCTGGCCTTAAGAGTTTGTGACATGTCTGCTGTGAGTCTAAAGAATGCTCCTTTGAATGTAATTTCCTTTTTTGATCTTGCTGCTTTCAGTATTCTATCTCTATCTGTGGGATTTGTCATTGTAACAAGGATGTGTCTTGGGGTGTTTTTCTTCGGGTCTCTTTTAGCTGGTACTCTTCGGGCATGCAGGATTTGATTGCATGTAGTCTTTAACTCTGGGAGTATCTCTTTGATGATGTCTTTGACAGTTGATTCTTCCTGAGGATCGCCTACCTGGGCCTCTGGGACTCCAATGATTTTTATGTTGAGTTTATCAAAGACTTCTATTTTCATCTGTTCACATTCCTTGAGTACTTTTTCCATTGCCTGATCGCTTGTCTTAAGGTTCTTTTCCAATTTCTTCTACCGTGTTGAGTTTTTCTGCATCTCATCTTCCAGCAGGTTGATTCTGTCCTCAGCTGCTATCCACCGAGTTCTTCAGTTGAGCTACCGTGTTTTTCCCATCTGTTATTTCAGTTTGGAGTTTTCTCATTTCTTTCTTTGTGTTCTGTTCAGATCGATCTATGCTTTCTTTGAGTTCTACGAACAACTTCCATATTTCTATTCTAAGCTCCTTATCCAAGAGGTTAATCACATGATTGGAATTTTTTTCGGTCATTCGACCTATAGTCTCCATTCTTTGTGCATGGTGTTTACCTGCAAGGTTTACCCATTGTCAAGCTTGTAGTGTGATTTTTTTCTGCGTGTTGTGGTGAGGTTTACTGGTTAGAAAGAATGCGCATCTGCGGAGCGGCCACACTATTCTGGGGCCTTTAGTGACAGTTTTTGTGGGTTCACTTCCCAGGGCTCTGAGGAGAGCTTCAAGAATTCAGGAAAGACAGAGAAGCACAGGACAGAGGTCCCTTCAGGTCCTCCGAAGAAGCCCCATTTTCCTTTTCTTTAAAATGGGTCAAACAAATCTGGGGCCAAGACATAGCACAATGTCAGAGCATTTGCTTCGCTTGTGGTGACCAGGCATCCCATCTGGTCCCCCACCTTGCCAGGAGCGATTTCTGAGTACAGAGCCAGGAGTGACTGCCACCGGGTGTGATTCAAAAACCATTAATCAATCATTCAATCAATTAAAAAATAAAATGGGTCAAATCATGGAAATATATGAATACAGGACAAAATAAAGAAATTGTGATATTTTTCTCGGTTGATAACAATGCAACTAGGTTGAAAAACAGAGGATATTTGCTTTTTTGGGGGGCACACTGGTGATGTACAGGAGTTACTCCTGGCTATGCACTCAGAAATTGCTCCTGGCTTAAGAGACCGCAGTCTGGCCTAGGCTAGCGCTGGCAAGGCAAATTCCTTATTAATTCCATGCCACAGCTCAGGCCCCGTGTCCTTGCTTTTGTGAAAAGCAAGTGAATAAAATCACAATAAAATCTTTAGTGATAAAATGATATAATATCTAATGTTCACCTCAACATAAACCAGAGATGGGGGAAGAGTTGGCCACAGAACAGTTTGTTGAAGTTGGGCGATTAGGAGCCATTGGTGGGATCTTAATACAACTATCTCTACAATTCTACATATTTAGGAAGTTGCATAATAAAAAGTTTTTAGACTACTAAGGAAGCATTGCATTACAAAAGCAAGCAATTGATATATGAGGCAGATAACTAAAATTGCCTATCATATCAATGCTAATCTCCTAGCATAGACAATAAATTTAGGTATTTCATTTGGTTTTTTTTTTTGGGGGGGGGGTACACTCGGTGGTGCTCAGGGGTTACTCCTGGCTTTGCGCTCAGAAACCATATGGGATGTCGGGGATCTAACCCGGGTCTGTCTTGAGTTGGCCAGTGCAAGTCAAACACCCTAGTACTGTGCTACCAGTCCGGCACCTAATTTGAGTGTTTTAAAAAGACATTATATTCAAATTTCTGGGTTAAACAAATGGGGGAGATCACACCAGCAATGCCCAGAGGGTCATATGCTGAGCCAGGGATTGAGCTCAGAAAATGAATTTCATCAACCTGCTACGATGCCCCCTACAAAATCTTGATAGAACAAAAAAATTCCAAAAGACAACACTCTCAAGAACTCACTCTGGGGCCCAGAGAGATAGCACAGCGGCGTTTGCCTTGCAAGCAGCCGATCCAGGACCAAAGGTGGTTGGTTCAAATCCCGGTGTCCCATATGGTCCCCCATGCCTGCCAGGAGCTATTTATGCAAGACAAATGCCCTATCCATTTTTATATTGCACTGGTTTCCCTTCCTCAGCTGTTTTTTAATAATCTTTATTGTGACCAATGTGTGCCTCCCATCCTCAGCTGTTTTTAATGCCTTTGAAAAAAACTTAAAAAAAAGGGAAGTTTAATTTAATGAGCTACATACTTCTGGTCCAGAAAAAATGCTTTAGGAGTGTCTTCTCTCCTATTTTAAGCCTGAGAAAGACAGCAACTTAGACAGAAAGAAATATTTGAATAATTTGGAAAATCAAGGAAATAAAGCAACAAGCCAAGGTTCACTTCTCTTGCAAGTATGCAAGTAGGGCCCCCTCCAGCCTGTGGTTGGTGCTGGTGTGTGGAGGGGCGGAGGTCTGAGTTGCAGCTAAGCTGGAGGTCTCTACTCAATTACTTTTCAGAATTGGCTTAGTATTGTTCAACTATTTTTCCTTTATATTTTATAAAACAAAAAAACTATCTTTTTTTTTAATAAAATCAGAATGCTAATATTTTTCAACAAGGGAAAACCTATAATTACCATACCATCCTTTCGCATCTTGTGCATACATATGCATTGAATATGGCTTCATTACCTCTGTGCAATTATGGACTACATATTTATTTATTTACTGTGTCATATCTATTTTGTTCAAGTTGCATAATCTCAGTATTATTTTGGTGTATGGAGTTGAAATGCTTTGAAAAATACTGATTCCTTGAGCCAGAGAGAAGGCACAGTGAGTAACACACTTGTCTGGTTCATGGTAGACCTGGAATCAATCCCTGGCAACCCTAAGCACCACTAGGAGTGATCCCTGACTGAGCATAGCCGAGTGTGCTCTCCACCCCTTTAAAATAACTCAAACAATTACTTACTGATATCTAGTTAGAACGTGGCATTGTGTTCTGGAAAGCTGTTTAGGATAGAGTATTCTGAACACACACAGGAGTCAAATATGGGGATTTGGAGCTGATAAACATGTACATGATTATTCTGAGCTCAGCAATAACTTGACAATGTTTCTGAACATCAACCAGTCTCACTAGAAACTTTAACCTCTGACTGAGGTGAATAATATCACTGCTGCCCTCAGGCTGTGCTACTAAGACAGAAACGACCCATGAAGCACTAGCCACATAGAAACTGAGTCCCAAAGCTGCAGAACCTTTCAAGAAGCTCCCCATACATCCCCTAGCCCATCATAAGGTGCATTGGGCAAGGCCTGGCTGACCCCTGAAATGCCCAAGGTCTCTCCAGTTCATCCATAGGCTGGAAGAGCCAGTGAGAAATGGGGAAAGGGATCATTCCTGAAGGCACAAGGACTTCTCCATAGCTCACCCCAACAAAGCTTCATGTGCCAGTCTACTTCATCTATTCTTTTCCTGGAAGCCCCTGAAAGCTGCTAATCTTTTCATCTACTCTTTTAGGCAATCTGGCTTGGCCAGATGCTCAGTAAAAGTATCACAGCTGACTCAACTCTAGACCTCTCAGCATGCCCTTCAGGATGATGATATTCTCCCCCATGAACTTGGACACCCAGCTTGTGGGGATGGGTATGGAGTGGAGCCCCCTGCTGGAAGGGGCGGGTTCCTCAGCAGCTAGACTCTGAGACTACTTTGCATTCCTGTGATTCTACTTTTCAAACTTTACTGTTATGCTCTGGAAAAAAGACTACGTTTGAAAATTCGAGTGAAGAATGGACATTCTTTAAAAATATTAACCATGGAGGTCCTAAAAGATAGTACTTCATGTGGATGAACCAGATTTGATTCCTGGCATCCCAGATGACCTTCGAGCACAGCCAAGAATGATCCCTGTGTGCAGAGCCAGGAATAACCACTGAGGACGGTGAGGTGTGGCCCCTCCTCAAGAAAAACAAAAGAGCTTAATGTAATCATGAAAATATGCACAAGTTTTCATGCACAAAGTAAACTGGAAGCACATTCTTGGAGCAATGCTATATCCCCACCATCAATCTGCTACTTTGTCCCCTTACTATGTTCTGTGGGCCTAGCTCCTAGGCCTGTCAAAGGTCCCCCAAACTCTATTTATTTCTTGGAAGATGTCATTGGACTCTTACTACTGGAAAAAAATCTGTAGTGGTGAGAATCACTTTAAAAATTTTTTTGTTTACAATACTATAAATAATATGGACATCATTCCAACTTCATACCCATCGTCAGTGTACCCTACTCCCTCAAAAATCTCAAGGTCTCTCCTCTCTCCTACCCAACTCCACTGTATGAGTCAATTCCTGTATTATGTTGTTTCTGGATATTTATCGCTACCTCTTTGTGTTTCTTTAAGGGTCACCTAGGAGAATGATCAGTCTGTATCTATCCCTGTCCCCATCCTTCTGACTGACTTTATTCAGTATCACAGCCTCTAGTTCCATGTTGCTAGAAACTGCATAATTTTGTCCTTTCTTAAGAGCTGCATTGTATTCTTTTATGCATATATGCCACAATTTTCGATATATTCATCTGCAGCTGGGCATTTGAGCTATTCCTATATCTTGGCTACTATATTAAGTGCAGCAATGAACATAGGCATGCACATATCATTTGAATTAAATTAATGTTCTTATGTTTTGAAGATTGATGCCAAGAAGTATTGCTAGATCTTATGGGTATTCTTTTCCTATTTTTTGTTTTTTTTGGGGGCCACACCTGGTGGTCCTGGCTCTATACTTAGGGATAACTCATGGAAGTCTCAGGGGACCAGAGGAGTACCAGGGTTCAAATCAGGTCTGTACTATTGTTCTGGTCCCTATTCCTATTTGAGAAATCTCTATATTACTTTCCTTAGAGGCTGAACCAGACAACTTACCCAACAACAGTAGATGAAGGTTCCTTTCTTACCACAACCCTGCCTAGCACTGGCTATTTCCAGATTCTTTTGCTGTATGCCATTGTCAGAGGTGTGAGACAGTATCTCATTGTTGTTATGATATACATTTCTCTAATAATGAGCACTTTTTCATATGTCTGTCAGCCATCCATATGGCTATAAACATTTTTTAAAGACCATAGTTTTTACCTTCCAATTGAACCCATAAACAAACTGGGTCAAGTGTAGTCTGTCTGATTTCAAGCACTGCTTTCAGAGCCTAAGTTCAAAATCTACACATTTTTCTAAATATCAGAATGGATGAGGTAACTAGTTAGATAAATAATGGCAAAAATTTTATCACTGATCATGAAAAATTGTTCTTTACAGGTATTGTACAAATCATCATTCATTGGAGGAAAGGTATTATATAATTCTAAGTACCATTATGCATACAGTATAAATTTATTAAAAGATGAAATTCAAAACTAAACTTTATAGACTATTCTCATCACTGGTCTTTTTTCTAGGTATAGAAGACTATTTGGATGTTGGTACATACTGTGAATATTTCATCCACAGAATATAGAGAGCTTTCATTAGAACAAGAGAGAAAAAACCTATAGTCAAGAGAACAAAAGCTAAGAGTTCCAAGTTTTAGTGGCCTTGTTTCCTATAGGGCTATTGTACAAGAAGAGTAATACTATATTTTCTTCTATTCAGTGATGGAAAAGAGTAAAATTTTGCTTTATTTAAGCCCAATAGCAATAATCTTGCATGGGTTTCAGAAAAATGATACACATTTTACTGTGGGATAATGAGAACCATTAGTTATTAGAGAGAACAAATGATTCTCTTTCAATTCAACACGTATTCATTCTCTCATTTAATAGACTATCCTCTCTGCTTGTCAGTGAAAAGGCCTTCCCATACCAAACACCGGCCGAGCGAAATACCATCAGAGAGACTTCAGGAGGCATCAGGACGGGCAGAGCCGCTCAGAAAATTCCAAAGTGAAGCCACAGGAAAAACCAAGAGTTGCTGCTTGCCTTTTATTTCAAGGAAAGCAACATAAAAGCAATAGAAAAAGAAAAGGTTGTGGAAAAATACAGTTGCTCTCCACAAAAGAGTCTTAAAAATAAAAAATCATGAACTTAATAATTTTCCTAAATGAAATTATGCCATTATTCCTGATTTCTTTGTGCGAACTAAAAGAACAAAGTATCAAACTTCACTAAAGTTTCCACACTGTAATCCATTTCATTAATCAAAGATAAAAACTACATTAAAAGCAAGAGAATGATTTGATGTGTGTGATTAGGCAGTTGGAGGGCTTGTATTTTATGTATACACTTGCACACTTCAACTTATTTAACCATGTCAGCTCACTAACGGCATTTTTTTTGACATAAAGAAAACAGATTTAGAATTTTCAAAACAAATTACAGTAATTTGATGCCTACAGCTTGCACCTCTTAGAAACCACGCACCCCCTAACACTCCCCTTGCTTTCCCACCACTCACCGCTTCCTACCCTCTAAACCGGGTAACAGGGACCTCCATTCCTTCATTTTCCACATAGGCAACAGCCAGAAGGGCTTCCGATGAAAACACAGCTCAGGAAGCGGCGGGGGGCAAAGGCCTGCCAAGCTCTGCCAGAAGACAGCTTTCGTGGCCCTCAGGGGCTGGGGTAAGAGGGGGCACTGAGGAGTGTGTCAGCTAGGCAGGCTCCCGACTGGGAACACCAGGGGAGGCAAGCTGCACAATGAGCAAGGACAGAAAAAAATCCAAGGGGAAGAAACGAAAAGAGAAAAGGGGGAGAAGGCAGTGCTCCCCCAGGGCTCAAAGGCACTCCTGGGCCCCAAGAAGACGGCTAACTAGAACTGTCGACCTAGCAGGGCTGGCCTCCAGCTTTCATGTGATGGGGCAGGAGACACGTGGTGAGTCGTGCCCATGCGAACTCATGCAGGTTAGAACAGCACAGGCAATTTGAAAGTGGGACCCACTGAGCTGCTGGCTTTGAAAATAATTTGGGAGAACTGGATTTGTAAGGCAATCCATTATTAGACAGCCACAACTAAGAAAAAGTTCACCATTAAGATGACATCTGCCCACAATTTTGTGCATAGAAATATGCTCTGGGGCCAGAGAGCTAGGCCAGGGGATATGACACGTGCCTTGCATTTGACTGCAAACATGGCTGGAATCCCAGGCACTGTCCATGGTTTGAGTATCACTGGGCCTGGCCCCTTACCACCACCACTTTCTCCCAATCCCCGGTTAAAATCTGATTGTAATGAAATTTTGCTTCATGCTGTAACATGAAGTAAACTAGAAGGGGTTATGCTAACTGTAGTATGTCAGAGGGAGAAAGACTGACACTGAATGAGCTTACTTATAAGCTTCAAATGTGTATGAAGAAACAGGGGCTGGAGTGATAATACACAGCGGGGAAGGTGCTTGCCTTGAATGTGGCTGTCCTGGGTTCAATTCCCAGCATCCCATATGGTCCCTCTAGCACGGCCAGGAGTTATTTCTGAGTGCAGAGCTAGAAATAAAGCCCTAAACATTACTGGCCCCAAAACAAAAGAGTATATGAAGAAAGGAGGGCTGGAGAGATAGCACAAAGGTAGGGTGTTTGCCTTGACGGCGATCAAGGACCTTGGTTCCCCCAGTGTCCCATATGGTCCCTAGCCAGGAGTGATTTCTGAGAGTATAGCCAGAAGCATCACCAGGTGTGCCCTCTCCAAAAAAAGTATATGAAGAAAGAAAGCGAAGTACAGCCAAGGAAGATCTACTGAAAACAGACCCTGAGTTTCAGATGGCAGAACTGAGGTTAAAAGAAAGGAGAGAGCTTAAAGGCTCTAGAGAACAGTGATGGAGGGAAACTTGCACTTTTGGGGGAGATAAGAGGTTGTTGTAATATTTTACCTCTAAAACACACACACATTTAAGTCAAAGGAAAAGAAAAGATCTAAAACATGACCCTGAAAACCAACAAAGGCAGGTGAGTCTCCACCTGGAATGGCATCTGTGCCCACCACCACGACACGCCGTCACATTTGGTATGAGGCACTCATGAGGTGAAGAGTGTCCCTTCCTCCCTGCCTTGGCACTGGGTGACTAGAAAGCTCCAAATCCAAGCAGTTGTCTTTAGTCCAGATTCTTGAGGATATATATGGAAAAAGCTCCCGAAAATGCTTGGCTCCAGGGTCCTCAGTAGGGAACCAGGAGGTCCAACGGGGAGTCAAGGGGGCATGAAGATGACACAGTACTACCTTGACACCCACACATCGCCCTCTAGGTGCAGACACCAAGCACAGCTGGCCACTTGCTGCCTGTACAGACAAGACCAGGCAGTTACTTCTCTAAGCCTCAACTTCCTTCTTGGTAAAATAGAGAAGATACAACACAGCCATTTGTGGGTGCTGAAAAAGCTATATAATACCTATTATGGCCACTGAGAGTAACCCTTGGCATACAATATGGAAGCAGGGGCTGGTTCAGAGGGTTGCAGTAGAGGGCTGCAGTGGTATGCACTGAAGTGGTATGACTGAAGCACCGGGTTTGATTCTCAGCACTTGTTGGTTATGAGCCTGGTTGTTCCCAGCACCATATCTTGGGACTCAAGTACTTAACCCTCAAGCCTCCACAACAGGGCCAATTATCACAAGGAGTGACCTTAAGACCCCCTGCTTGGTAAGCTACCCACCCCAAATGAAGTGGAAGTTGAAAAACACTACGCATTTACACTTCTCCCAGCTGAGGACTGATAAACATCATTAAATAAAACTCAACTCTGAGAAAACATTCTACGATGATTTGGGTAGCAGAAGTTTATCTTCCTAATTATGTTTTGCTTAGGCAAATGTCAAAAATGAGTTTCCTCTCCCAGAGCAGATACTGATGAGATAGGTCAGGGAGGATTTCTTAAGCTTTTTCCCGTCCTGATCCTTTCTTGACAAAGTCATCAGTATGCAACTGCAAGGATAGAGATGTGACAGGTATATCAATAATCAATATCATTATACTCAATAGTAAGAGCTAAGTAACTCTTCTTCTAATAATTTAGATTTATCTTAAATAGAGTAGTTGACTTTTGTATTAATAAGTAATTGTTAATTAATCATAATTTAGTATGATGATAATCAAAAAGAAATTTCTTTTACAACACATTTTTAAATTATGAACACCACATAGCATGGCAGGCCAGTCTGGGAAGCAGTGTAAAGGAAAAATGGGGATGGCGAGGAAGTAAGCCACTGTCACCAGGGTCAGGCTAGAGGTGTGACAGATTAAGTGGCAGAGTTTCTGCTACTGACAGTACTAAGCAGTGCCTGCTCTGCACCAGACTGTGAGTAACTTCTCACCTGGTGTCTGGCTGCTCCCTTGGACAGCTCACATTTCGGCTTCTAGCACCAAGGTAGAGGGGCTTGCCAATGTCAAGGAGCTCATGATGAGCAGAACCACCATTTGAACCCAGATACCTTGGAGACCAGACATCAGCTCTCAGTGAGAGCAGGAGCAACTTTCCATGAAGGAAGGACAGAAATGAACAATACCACACTTAGGGGACCAAGTTACTGAAAGAGAAACAAAGATAGACAATCAGGTTGGAGATAGAAGGTTAGAAAGTTGGTCACTGCCAAACTTAGGGGCTGGATGAGGCCAGTGGCATTGGGGTGGTAACCTTAGGCAGCATCTCAAAATGTTGGCCTTCACGTATATTGGGAGAGACTGCAGGCCATAAAGCAATGCAATGCTCGCTGTGTTGGTCACCTACATATGAAAGAACAACTCAGTACAAAAATATCTCTAAGCAAGTGATGACAGATAATATGGATATAAGTAAGTCAAAACACTGAGGTGTCTTTGTCAGCACCTCCTGGGAGAATGTGAATTTATGAAGCAGTCAATTCCTAGAAAAGAACAGTGAGTATGATTTGGGGGTTATTTTTGTTTGTTTTGTTTTTGTTTTGGGGCTACACCCTGCACTGCTCTGGCTCTACACTCAGAAATCACTCTAGGAAGCCTCAGGGAACCATAGGGATCCCAGGGATCAAACCTGGTTGGCCATATGCAAAGGCAAATGCTCTACCCACTGTGTTATCACTCCAGCCTGTGAGTTTGGCTTTTAACTTCAAATTAAAGCAAGAGACTTTCAGGTATACTAGAGAACTTTCAGAAAATCAAATATTATAGATAAAACACCTTGATGTTAAAAAAAAAGCTACAACAAAACAAGATGAACCAATAACTTAGATCACTAGATACAGCTACAAACTGCAAAATCAAAAGACTATAATGGCGCCTAAAATCTCTCCATCCATTCTTTGGTCTTCCCTTTATATTTACTGAGTTCCTATTGAGGAACAGACTTGTGCTTAGAGGTGGCATGAAAGTACGTGGAGAACTGTCTATGAAATACAGACATTAACTAAAAAGCTAATAGTAAGAAGTTGGTGACAGAGCACCATGCCTATAGAGCCCTTAAGAGGCAAAGGACTCCCAAGCATGTGAGCTCGAGACACTTACCTAACCACGTTGCAATGAGGACAGCATCAATTCCATCTATCGGCTCACAGATCCGAACCACGACTGGGTGGATCTGCTGGGCCAGGTAGTACTGGGTGTCAATGGTTAAATTCTCCTGTTTCTGCAGCTGTTCAGGTGCATAAGCCCTTTGATTTGCAGTGAGATCTGACCCATCCTACAAGAGGACATTGCACAGAAAAAGTTGTGAGAAATTCAATCACACACAGTTGCTTGCTTCCAAAGAAGCATCCATTTAGCTTCTAGGTGTTTAATTCCAAGCACCAAGAGCTCCTGGTAAAGATTCGCAATGCATCCAAGAGTAGGAAGATCAAGGAGAATATCTTGCCCGCTGTCCAAGAGTGTAAATCCAGCATGTGTTCTGTTCTATTTTTTGTTGAAACAAGAAACCATCAAGATGCATGTCTAAATATTCCACCCGCCATAGCATAGAAAAACTGAGAAATCCTACCAATGATGTGTCTAGCCACATAGTCACCTTAGGAGTGATTATAAAAAAAACATGTGCGGTACTTTCATAATGGTAATATGACTCCCTCGTGCAGGAATTCCAGTCTTAGCCTCATCTTAGAGATTTCAGGGACTATACTTTCCAAGAGAGCTATAGGTACCATTGAGAATGATCTCAGGAAAAAGACAAGGAAATGACACTCTATAATAGTATGTACAAGAGAGAATTAACAGGAATAAAAACTATGATCTATCTTGGTGTTGCAACTGTTCTCCAGAAGGGAAATGTTAAGCTGTTTTTTTGTTTTATTTTGTATGCTCAGGCGTTACTCAGGAATTACTCCTAATGGTGCTTGGTGGACCATAGGAGATGCAGGTGCTTGAGCCTAGGCCTGCCACCTGCAAAGCAAATGCCTTGATCCAGTTTTGGAAGGTAAATATTTGATCACTGAAATGCAGGGCATGGGCTGTGTGCTCTTCACCCAGAAAGATGGGCCAGTGAGCTACCTTTACCAGGAATTTCTCTTAATAAAAATGAAAGCTGTGACATTATGCTAATGCTACCATCTCTGTAAACCAAAAAGTCACTACTCTACTGGACCAATATTCAACACCTCACTTCCTCCTTTCCCTTGTCTGCAGGAACAGAATAACCAGAGGAGATTGTACTTCATTTCAGTGCTTAGCAAAACGAATCACACTGTGGGTCTTGTTCTTTCATCCCAGCTCCAGTCAGTCTCATCTCCATGCCCAGCTCAAAGTAGAGGCAACCTTCCACACCACTGTCAAAATGACAGATAACTAGAAACTGGGGCTTCTTTCTCTGGCTCAGCTTGTCATGAGAAGAAACTGGAATGATTACCATCCAGGTTCTGCCCATTCTAAGAGATAACAAAATACCCAGAAAAAAAATGAAACTTCAGGGGCTGAAGCATAGGCTCTGCATGCTGCTCCAACCCCTGGGCTTCCTATTGTTGGCTCCCCAGTTCATACAAAGAGAAGAGCTGAGAAGTCTCAAAGCATCATTGGAGTGGCCCCCAAATAAAAACCAAACCAAACAAAAAAGAAGCAAACCACAGATGAAAAGACTTTCTTCTAATTATATCCAGGCATTTGCAACACAATGAACAAAATTAGGCAGGATTAATCAACTTTCTGTTTGTTTTGGAGCGACCACTGGCAGTGCTCAGTGCTACTCCCAGCTCTCACATGGCCATGTGGTGCCAAGGACTGATCCCAGGCCTCCTGCTTGCAAAGCATGTGCTCAGCCTGTGGGGCTATCTCCCAGGTCCTGTAGTAGTAATCAACTTTAATTGTTGTCCTTTCAGAATTCTGAATTGTTACATTATGAGAAAGATGATCGTCAAAGACAAAAAATTGTGTGAAGAATGCCAGGGCAGTGTCTTTCTAAAGAGCCATTCACAAACTATTTCCCAGCAGGATTTTTTGCAGACATAAAATCTACGTGGGTTAGAAGATTGCGTTTTTATAAAGCTGGTCTGTGGTTAAGATGAGAGGAATGTTAAATTTAAGAGTTTCTAAGACCACTAAGTTACCTACTTCCTATATAAAAGATTTTTTTACTTTTTAAAAAAGTTGAAGGCTGGAGCAATAGTACTGGGGGGATGGTGCTTGCCTTGCATGCTGCTGACTTGAGTTCAATTCCTAGTATCACATATGGTAACATAAAAAATAATTCCTGAGTGCAGAGCCAGGAATAATCCCTGAACACCACCAGGACTGTCCCAAAAAGAAAAAAAATGTTGAGGTTCACAGACATGGTTTAGTGGTAGAGTATTTGCCTCCATGCAGAAGGCTTGGTTTCAGATTCAAATACTGCATGGTTCCCTAAGTCCCTCCAGGAATAATGGCCAAGCATTACTGAAGTCAGATGTGCTGCCCAACACCCTCCAAAATAATAATAAACAGCCACATAAAAGTACTAGTTTTAATGGTAAAACAAACCACATTCCTTTTGAATTTTAAAAGCTGTGCTCAATTGACTAGATTTAAGACTAGTAAGATGACGAGTTTTACATGCTGTTCTGGAAATAGTATGCTGCATTAAGGATCTATCCATCAAAGATCAAATTTTCAAACCTAAGAAAAACTACATGGTCTATACAACAGCATGCACGTAATTTTAAAAAACAGAGAAAGAAACAACATAGGTCATCGTTGAATTGTCCATGTAATAATTTGTTAACTCCATTCACAAATTATTTAATTCACAGAGACAACCAAAATTCGAGTCAATTCATTCAAATTCTTTTGTAGGAAACAAAGAGGTAAAGTTTTTAAGTAAGTAAAGGGGTTTTTCAGCAAGTGTAAAAACACAGGCATTATTTAGTCAATATATGGGCCCTTTCCTCTATCCACACTACAACTCACAGCAACTCAAGTCTGACATTCATTTCATGATGGTCCCAGATGAGCCTAGAGCAAGTAAGCACCAGTGCCCAATCATGGACAGGAGAAATCAAAGCACCATTGCTTGAATGACAACTGCATCCTGGGCACCTTCAATCTCTACTTTACCACGAGAGAAATTTTGGTCCACCCATAATAGGAAAAGCTGTTTAACTGGATGCAAGTGAATCCCATAAAACAATCAGGTTGAAGGCATACATTATAGAAGGGGTCCTTGGGACTCCTGAGCACCATTTGGGAGCCCTCTCTCCCTTCACCACCAACACTACCCCCCCCAAAAGAATCCCACTTAAACAACAAATAGAAGTTGATCTAAATATTGAGCAAAAAGATTAGTGGACAGGCTCTGCTTGGCAGGCATCTTTGCTTCCAGCAGTATACAGTTCTCTTCAAAACACATCACTGTATGTTTAGAAAAAGTTTTATCAAGTATGGCTGTATTTGGAAACACAAAGAATAACAGGAGTGTGTAACCCAAAGAGGTGGGCAATTCTGGTGAAGCAACATGCTGCAAGTGGGCATATTCACTGCTAAGGAACAAAGGCAAATTAAAGTCCTATAGGCTTTCACGGGACACTGTGAGAATAAATGAATAAACAGAACCCTTAACTGTACCTTCAATGAGCAAGTTAAAACCCAGCACTACTGAATCAGGAAAATGTTGAAAGTACATCAAATGGCATGTCTTTTGTCATTTTGTGCATTTCCCCCCATCAGTAAAACCCAAAAAGAAACCATAAGGCCTAAAAATTAAATACCAAGGAACTGAAGTTTAAAATTTAAATACATTAACCATGTGACCATATTTCTCCATCCCAGGTTTAGTGGAAACTAATTGTAATGGATTTTATTATGACATGCTATTTAACAGACTGTAGAAAGTATTTCAAAGTTGTATGCTGCCATCTGCTCCTGCCAGCAATAATCTAAAAGTTTTTTCCATGCTATGTGAAGACTTTGGTGGAAAAAAATCTATTCTATTTACTAAAATCTTTATTTGCATAATATGAAAATTGTGTTTTTTTTAAATGAGACTTGTCAGAGCCAATATGCAAAGCACATTAAGGGCTTGAGAGTCAGACATTTATGGAAATATTTTTCTGCAGAAATTAGCTTTCTGTAACAGTTCTTAATCAAGGGTAACCCTAGGAGGGAGACAGAGTCAAGTGCTGATTCCTGTCCATGTACTTAAATCATTTGTTATGTACATCATCTACAGTACTGAGGCGACATTAACAGATGACTTGTAGATTCTGAAGAAATGACTTGCAAACACAAACTAAAGTTCAACAAAGATCACTCTTATTAAAGTGAAGTTTAAGGCTTCTTTTAAAAATTCTAACTGTGATAGGGCCGGAGAGATAGCACAACGGTGGGGCATTTATGCCTTGCACACAGCAGATCCAGAATGGATGATGGTTTGAATCACAGCACCCCAAGCCTGCAGGAGCGACTTCTGAGTGCAAAGCCAGGAGTAACCTCTGAGCGCCACCGGGAGTGACTCAAACCCCCCCCACCAAAAAAAAATTCTAACTGTGGGAACATAATACATTATGTAATAATTCGTGAATTAAAACCTATTCAAATGAATCATGCCCTTTGGTAGATAAGCCACACCAAAGTTAACCATAGGAATTTAAATATAAATTATATATTGACTTTAAAAAATGCCAAAGGGTTGAAAGTCCATTGTTCCAACTGGAATAAAGTATTTCCAAAGAAAAACTGTTCTTTGTTCTACCCTGTCCCCTATCCCTAGGATGTTACTCTCAAAAGAAACTGGCTAGTGGTTTAAAATGGCATCCCAAAGGCCCACAAGTCTCCTTCCTAGAGGTTGCTAAAGGAACAGGAAAGTCAAGGAGGTAAGTTCTAGATTTCTCCACTCAAAAGGCAAAAAAAAAGAAAAGAAAGAGGAAGGAAGGAAGGAAGGAAGGAAGGAAGGAAGGAAGGAAGGAAGGAAGGAGGGAGGGAGGGAGGGAGGGAAGGAGGGAAGGAAGGAGGGAGAGAAGGAAGGAGGGAGGGAAGGAAGGAAGGACGGAAGGAAGGAAGGAAGGAGGGAGAGAAGGACGGACGGAAGGACGGAGGGAGGGGAGGAAGGAGGGAGGGGAGGAAGGAGGGAGGGGAGGAAGGAGGGAGGGGAGGAAGGAGGGAGGGAGGGAAGGAGAGAGGGAAGGAGGGAGGGAGGGGAGGAAGGAGGGAGGGAGGGAAGGAGAGAGGGAAGGAGGGAGGGAGGGAAGGAAGGAGGGAAGGAAGGAGGGAGGGAGGGAAGGAGGGAGGGAGGAAAATGGAACAGATGTTTTTTCGTATAAGGTACATATTTATCATTCACCTTTCTCCGCATATATTCAAGCACTGCTCATTTTCGCCAAAGCCATCACTTGAAAATAGTAAGGGGAAATGTACTTCCTCTCTTTATTCTATATATATTCATAATAGAAACTTGCAAATGTATAAAGGTTAACAACTGCTGAATACATGACAAAACTTTGGTTTTCTTAAAGTTAACTAAGTAGAATAGTGGGTACTAATTTAAAAACCTCTTTGGCAAAATTATCTCAATGGCCCCAAAATGGTCTCAAATGTTTTTATGTGAATTTTAATAAAACACATCATATTCAGCTAATGCTGTAAATGCTGTAAAACTAGGCAGATGAGGGGCCGAAGAGATGCACAATGGTAAGGCACTTGCCTTGCATGTAGCTGACCTGGGTTCGATCCCCAGCATCCCATACAGTCCAAAAGTAATTCTTGAGCACAGAGTCAGGAGTAACCCCTGAACATTGCTGGGTGTGGCTCAAGCAAACAAACACAAACAAAACATCTTTTTATGGAACCAATTATTTGAAAAAAGAACTTGGGGTCAGATAGTATAGTAGGAGGGCACAGTGGGTAGGGCATTTACATGGCACATGGCCCACCCAGGTATGATCATCCCCAGCATCCCATATGGTCCCCTGATACCACCACTAGTAATTTCTGAGCACTGAGCCAGGAGTAACCCCTAAGCACTACAACACGGGCCCCACAACCGCAAAAATAAAGACAGACTGCTAAGCATGATGTTGTGGCAATGTGTATTTTCCCACAGGTTTTCAAGCAGCTGAGCATTAGGAATTTCAACAACATTACCTGACAGATCACATAAGAAACAGTGTCTCCGGCTTTCAACTTTCTGCCTCCTTGAGAATTTATCCAAAGTGCAACATGTACATGAGGAAGATTTTTTTTGTCAGGGTAGTCCTGGGGATCCTTTGTCAATGCCTAAGGAAAAAAAGGAGGGGGAAAGAACACCAAATGTTACACATGGAATCCTGACCACATTAAAAAATGATGTAAATACATCTTTGTTTCGACTCATCATGGCACATAAATATTAAAATGATAGGAGCTGTGTGGTAAAGCAGTGTCCCAGGAACTTGATTCGACACCTCACCCTGGCAGCTCCTCTCACAGCCTCTTAGCAGCTATTGTAAACATATGCCACACTGTCAAGAAAGAAATACAGGATTGGGCCATGCCATGCCACTTAATACTTGGATATCAAATATGAACACTAATTCAGCCTTCTCTGCAGTCTTAGTTTAATAGATCAGTCCTAATGCTTGCAATTCTGACACTAAATTGTAACTTGCCAGGACTGATGGATAATGGCTACTCGGATTTCACAATCCGTTTTCTCCAGCCTCGATAAGTTGCACAGGCACAGCACTGCATAACTCCAATAGTGGCAGTGATCCCAGGCAACACAGCAGCAGGCTGTGATAGTCTGAACTGTCAGGCCTAGCTGGTCACTAGTGGCTGGGAGTGGCCCCCAGGTCCTATGAGCTGGGCTGATTCCTTGCCCCAGTCCACAAATCCCGAACATGACAGAAATGACTGGATTTACACTGACAACAGGAGCCCCACAAAGATAGGAGAGAGGGGGAGCTTGTAACTGACAGGCAAGCAGAAGTCAGATGAACAGGCACAGCTACAGCCCAGTTCACAACACTTAGTGCAGAGTGGCAAGACTTTACCTGCTCTCAGCAATTCACGAAACACCAGCCCTGCCTGGTATCATAGTATGACAGAAATACAGCCACTGGTCCCAAGCTCTCTGCCTTCAGGGGATGGCTCCCTCATTCCAGAAAAATTGTACTAAGCTGCACAAGTCTTAACAGAATGATGCATACTGTGCTTGAGAATTTAGAGCATCCAAGACCACAGCCATCTAAGAAGAACACTCAAGCAAGGGTCAGGGAGGAAGCTTGGGAATCAGGGCCTCATGGCCACATGGATTCTAGGACAAGAGCACCACATGGCAACCTGAGCACCGCCAACTGAGCACTGTGGTCACTGAACACTGCCAGGCAAGCACCACCTGGCACACGGGAAGGGGTCCGCAATTAAGATATGTGGTGTGGCGGGAGACGAGTGTGCCAGTGTCTGCTTTGCAGCTCACCTGGCAACAGGGCCGAACTGGTCATTGGGAGGACCGGGCATTGTGCATTGGGCACTCGGGCTCAAAAAGGTTAGCCATCACTGCCCTAGGGAGTGGGTCTGAAGGAGGAGGACAAGGAGTAACAGGCTGCCACATGTGTGACTATAGTCCTCAAAGTGTGATCTCCACAGGGCTGCTAACACCCTGGGAAGACTGTTTGGCTGCAAGATCCAAACCATTTTGTGAATAAAGGGTTGCAAAGGTGCTCCAATAGTGATGCTCAGACACAGGGCTGCAACCTTCAAAACACGCACCAGGGCAGCAGCAGCTAACTCTAAAGTCACTGTGTCCTTTCCTGCACCACTTCAAAGGGATAATGTCCCTGATGAAGCAGTGAAAACGAAAATTTTCATCTCTGGACCTGTGACTCATGTAACGAAATAGGAATATACACAGGCTGGTTCACTGTACAGTGAAGAGAAAGATCCATGAGTAATGAAGGCCCAGACTCTGCTTGCTACCCTGCCACAGATCCCAATTTTCACTTGAAAGAAAGTGAATTGGCTAGTCAGAGTTATTGCTAATTTGGATCTGTATGCAAGAGAGGGGAGAAAATAAGGACAGAAAAAACCCCGCTACTTCCAGTAAAACAAGTAACAAAATATGCTGTGTTGAATAAAATGCAAGGTTTAAGACCAAATCAGAATTTTGGAAGGAGTTCTTCTTCTGTAAGTTCCATAGCCTCTAAATAACTAAGACTTTCCTGTAGGAATACTTTAAAACTTTGCCTGAAAAATTTTAACATTTGGAATCTTATCAGGCTCTCTACAACCTGGATAATGGACATTAACAAATAAAGAAAATAATGCCTCTCATGAGCAAAATATTCGCTCATGGTAATGTTGAAATATGTATCTAGAGATTCTAATGTAAGAATACATCATGGTGCTTAAATAAAGATATTATTTAAAAAAGGAGTGAAAGGTATACTGAGATTGTTTCTAGTTTCACTTTACAAATATTTTAATTAAAAGTGGTGCAGAAAAAAACTGGATAACTACAGGTAAGAAATTAAAACTTGATCTGTATCTCATACATTACACAAGTCAACTCTAAATGGATCTCAAGATCTGACCAGAAACCTTTTATAAAGTACATAGACAGTATAAAGTGCATAGGCAGAAACGCTATGAGATTTGGACATCAAAGGCAACTATCAGAGGCAACAAAATCAAACAAAATATCTACATAGCAAAAGAAACACGGGCTAAAACTAAAAAGATAGCTAACTGAATGGGACAATATTTGTAATCAACACTTCAGATAAAGGCTTGATATCTAGGATATATAAAGTAAAAACAAAGATGAACAACAACAAACAAACAAATTTAAAAAAACCCTATAAAAATGGGAAAAGGAAATGAACAAACACTTCCCAGAGGAAGACAAGTAGATGGTCAACAGGTACATGAAAAAAGGCTCAGCATCACTTATGATTAGGGAACTCTAAATCAAGACAATAGTGAGACACTATCTCACACCAGTGCAAATTGCAAATATTAAAAATAACAATCTGTGCTGGTGAGAAAGGAACTCTTATTCACTGCAGGTGGGAATGTTGTCTGGTTCAACCCCTGTGAAAAATGGGGTGGAAAGTCCTCAGTAAAGTTAGAATTGAGCTGCCATATAACCCAACAATTCCACTTAGGGGTATCTGCCCAAGACTAAAAACATTCTTTCAAAAGGATGTGAGCACACCATTATTCATTGCCGAACTTAGCGCAATAGCTAAAATATGGAATCAACTAGGTGTCCGATGACAGAAGAATGGATTATGAAGATATGGTTCAAGATGAAATACTACACAGGTACAAGGAACAACGAAATCATGCAATTTGTTGCAAGTTGTTTGGAACCACTGACTGACGTAAACCAGAAGGAAACAAACATAAGATGATTTCACTTATCTTTGGTATATGGAATAACTAGATGAGAAACTATATGCAGTAAAGGGGGATTCTAGATCACCCTTGAACCTAGAGCCTAAGGACAGAGAAGAAATCAAGGTGGGAAGGAAGTTGAGAAAGGGGGTAGGCATGATGGCACAGCTGTAGGGTACTTGCCTTGCACAAGGCTCACCTAGGACAAACTGCAGTTCAATCCCCTGGCATCCTATATAGTCCCCCAAGCCAGGAGCAATTTCTGAGCACAAAGCCAGGAGTAACCCCTGACCGTTACGGGTTGTGGGCCCACTCACCCCAAAAAAAGATGAGAATGGAAAGTAATAGGAGAACAGGGGTCAGGGCTTTAGTTACATTGGTGATGTGGGAGAGTGGTATAGCTGTATATCCAAACACAAACTCAACAACACTGAAAACACAAGATGCAGCCATTGAACTTTGTAATGTATCTGTCAAGATATCAGGCAGGGGCTGGGGGATACGAATTATGGAAGTACTAGTGATGGGTGTTGACATTGGTGGTGGGATTGGTGCTGAAATATTATATGCCTAAAACTCACCTTTCAATAACTTTGTAAACTATGGTTCTTTAAATTTTTTTAAATGGCCATTAAAAATACAGACTTTTGCTGTAGATTCAAAACAAAAACATAAGTATTTGAAAAAAACTTTCTGAAATGCTTCTTTCCAATTACATGTGTGAAAACGGATTTTCTTTCTGTATCACAACTCAAACCACACATCACAACAGACTAAATACTCAGATACAAAAAAACATTAGATTTTTTTACGTTTTTATTTTTAATTATGAGAACAAAGATGCAAAGAAAGAGGACATAAACAGAATTCTCAGAAGTCCCCTTGCTGAAATCTTAACTTTGAATTTTCAGCCAAAGAACATTAAGAAAAATGAAAAAGAACCCATGTACAATTACTTTGTCCCTCAAGTCCCCAGATTGTAATACATATTTCTTAGCAGCACAGAAAGCAATCTAAAGCCATAAAACTTATGTAACTCCTTAAACATTGAAGGCAAAGTACTTTTTTACATTTCCATGCACATGCATATTAGTCTAAGTTAACCTCAAAAGTTTAAGTGGGTTGTTTTTCTTAAGGTTAGAGTCAAAGGAGCACAGTAAAAACGGTGTTAGAGTGGCAATTATTGTTTGCATAGGCCCACCAAAATATGAGAGACATGGAAAGGAAAAGCCTTGGCCTCAATACAAGGAGACCCTACCCCTGAAGTTTTCTAGCATAAGACCAACTCTGGGCTCCAGGCAAACTAATTTGTCCAATCCAAGTCATTGTCTGTAGTGCCAATACACTTTTATTTTACACACAGTCTCTGTTGTTGGTACCATTAGATGTTTTATATTAAGCTAGAAATGAGCTAAACTTTAACATATACTCTTTTAGCAGATTTTTTACTTGAAATAGTTATTTTGTTATTTTTTATTTTACAATATTTTTATTTTTATAGTAATATCTTTATTTTAGCACCAAGATTACAAACATGTTTGTAGTTGGGTTTCAGTAATACAAAGTTCATCCCTCATTCGCTAGTGCAACCTTCCTGTCACCAATGCCCCCATTTTCCTCCTCCTCCACCCCCTGCCTATCTTTAAGATAGGCATTCTATTTCTCTTACTACCATTGTCATGATAGTTGTTAATGTAATTATTTCTCTACCTTCACTCACCACTCTTTGTTGTAAGCTTCAAATCTTGGATTGCATCTCTATTGTCTCTTGGTACTATCATACTGTTTTTTTTTATTTTCCTTAAATCCCACAGATGTGTCTGTGTCTATCTTTCTCCCTCTAACCCATTCACTCAGAAGAATAGTTTCCATGTCCAGCCATGTATAGGATGGACCTTCTGTACCTCAAAGGAAACGGTGACTAGGATACAAAGGCCACCCTGGAATGAGAGGAAACTATTCACCCAATACTCATCAGATAAGAGGCTAACATTTAACAAGATACCGACAGAACTTAACAAGAAAAAATATCTAACTCTATCAAAATATAGGGAGAAGAAATGAACAGATATTTCTTCAAAGAAGAAATACAGATGGTCAAAAGAGCACAGGAAAAAATGCTCCACATCACTAATCATCAGGGAGATGAAAATCAAAACAACAATGAGGTACCACCATCTCACGCCACAGAAACTAGCATTCATCACAAAGAACAAGAACAATCAGTGCTGGCAGGGATGTAGAGAGAAAGGAACTCTCATTCATTGCTGGTGAATGAGTACAGCCTTTCTGGAAAACAATATAGAGATTCCTCAAAAAGAAACTGGAAATTGAGCTCCCATATGAGCAAGCAATACCACTCCAAGGGATATACCCTAGGAACACAAAAACACAATACAAAAATGTCCTGTGCATGCCTATGTTCACTGCAGTGCTATTGACAATACACAGAATCTGGAAACAAACTTAGATGCCTGACAACAGAATGAGTGACTAATCTTTGTGTTTATGTGTATATGTGGTATATATATACACACACAATGGAATACTATGCAGCTGTCAGGAAAAATGAAATCATGATGTTTCCCTATATACAAGAAATAGTTATTTTAAATAGATTTTTTTATGATGGGGGTGGATAGGCCATCTAGCATGTTCAGTGTCTACTCCTGTCAGTGTTTGAGGGACTATATGTGGTGCCACGGATCGACCCCCAGTTGACCACATGAGAAACAAGAACCCTACCTACTGATCTATCACTCCAGCCTGAGAATTCCTTTTTGTAATCATACAATGGGTTTAGGGCTTTTTTTTACACTTGATCTTAGCCAAAAGGCAGAAAAGCAATTACAGTTTTTTTTTTTTTTTTGGTTTTTGGGTCACACCCGGCAGTGCTCAGGGGTTATTCCTGGCTCCATGCTCAGAAATTGCTCCTGGCAGGCACAGGGGACCATATGGGACGCCGGGATTCGAACCGATGACCTCCTGCATGAAAGGCAAACGCTTTACCTCCATGCTATCTCTCTGGCCCTACAGTTTTTCTTTTTTTTTTTTTAAATGGGGCCAAGAGATAGTTTCATACTTAGGGTGCATGCTAGCCATGCTCTCAACATGGGTTCTCTCCAAGCACAAAGTGATACAAGCAGCACTGGGAGTGCTTGGTCACTCAATAAGCATAATCGGGTGTGGTCCCAAAGGCCCTCAGAACTGCTAGGGTGGCCCAGGTATCCCCAGCATCAGAGTCCAAATAACACCACATCTCTTACACTGAATCCTCAACTCAGTAAGCCAAATATCACCACTGGGGCTCCAATGCCTCCTTAGTGTCATCTTAAGAGTCCCCCATAAAAAAAAATAAAAAAAAATTTTAAAAGTGGACTTTCTTTTTATATTGCTTTCAAATGAGAATAGATTAGGAGACTCAAAAATTGACTTTTTCTCATATCTCTTTTGATATAATACAGTAAATATCAACATAAGTAAAGCTCTTGGAGCTCATTTTCAGAGTATGAATGAAGTTTGAGAACTGTATTAGAAGAATAAATCAAATCCTTCATCACAATGGCATTCGCCAACTAAAAGTACTTGGGACAAACCACACCCTCAGAGTAGGAGAGGGCCTCAGAAACTCCCCAAGTATTTGAATCACCTCAAACATGCATCCTTCCACCCAAGACTAATTTTACATTTTTAAGCCACATCCATAACAAACATATCTATATATCTGTCTCTAGTAGAAGTACACAGTTACATTCACAGGCTCTCCTAATCCATGCTCATTCGAAAGCAATATAAAGTGGATTGCTCACAAGTTTTATATAGTACAAGTGTACAAAAATTAATCATTATGCATCTGATTGGTGTGTAAACAACTAACTATAACAAGACAGAGGAACAACTATGCTAAACATAATTCTTTGGCCAGAATTTACTATAATTAAACGACATTGAAGAAATTATTTTTTACAAAATAAGTTTAAAGACAATCTATTTGATAGACCAACAGCATCCTGGAAACATGAATCAACTCTATGTCCCAGGATCTAGTGCTATGGATATAGCATATTTTATGGTGATGAGTAAATGACTAAGCAAGCTTTAAATAAATTCTCACTGAAAAGCTCTTACTTGACACATGGAGTAATAGAAAGACAGTTTAAATTTTTGCTATAATGGGCCCGGAGAGATAGCACAGCGGCATTTGCCTTGCAAGCAGCCGATCCAGGACCAAAGGTGGTTGGTTCGAATCCCGGTGTCCCATATGGTCCCCCGTGCCTGCCAGGAGCTATTTCTGAGCAGACAGCCAGGAGTAACCCCTGAGCACTGCCGGGTGTGACCCAAAAAAAAAACAAAAAAAAAACTTTTTTTGCTATAAAAAATTTTATGCACAAATCACACTAAGTATTAACTCTTATTGATAATATGTAACATATGTTGTTCATTATTAAAGATGAGTGACTGATACATAGGGCTATTTATGATATTTTCTTTACTTAATTCCAGTTATAAAAAGTTCTGAATATGGGGCCTGAGTGGTAGCACAACAGTAGAGTGTTTGCCTTGCATATGGCTGACCCAGGACAGACCCAGGTTTGATCCCGGGCATCCCATATGGTCCCCAGAGCCAAGAACAATTTCTGACCACAGAGCCAAGAATAACCTGAGGGCTGCCCAGTGTGGCCCCAAACCAAATGAACAAAAATTTTCAAATAACAAGAATATAAACTTCATTAGAACTCAGATCATTTTTCCTTCCAGATTATTATTACAATCTTTTATTTAGTAAGGAAGGCATGTGAGCAGTATCTATATTTTCTAAAATAAAATCAGTACTCTCTTTCTTAGGAGACTTTGTAATTTCATATATCTATACATATTTTCCCTTATATATTTTCTTAATTTTCTTTACTCTTACTGAATTTTAACATTTGTAAGATTTCTCTTTATTAATATTTTTTATTTTTTATCTTTCTTTAAACACTGTGACTACAAACATGACTGTAGTTGGGTTTTAGTCACAAAAAGAACACCCCCTTTCAACAGTGCAACATTCCCACCACCAATTCATGTAAACTCTAAAATATATTAGCACAGAATTATCCACAATATTCTTTTTTTTTTTTTTGGTTTATTTGGGTCACACCCGGTGACACTCAGGGGTTACTCCTAGCTATGCACTCTGAAATCACTCCTGTCTAGGGTAAGTAGATGGCACACTGGGGATCGAACCAGATCCATCCTGGATCTGCCGTATGCAAGGGAAATGCCTTACACTGTGCTGTTATTCAGGCTCATCACAATATTAATTCTTTAAACTTATATACCACTAAAAAGATTAAGTATTTTTTTAAAAATTACTTTATTAATCAATCACTGAATTTCTTCATGTTTCTTTTTATCTCACATACAGAAAAGATTTGTGTTTGTAGATCTTAACACCTACATACCTACAGATGAGTATACTTTAGTCACCTGAAATTCCACAAAACTGTAAATAATAAAAATACAAATTATAAAAATAGAAAATATTCATTCTCGGAATTAACACACTTCATAAGTAAAGCCAACAGTGAAATCAACTCTTGTTTCTCACCCATGTGGGAGCAATGTTTCATTTTAATTAATTAATTAATTAATTAATTAATATCACCAAGAGAAGGGGAGTGTTCTTTTCTATAACTGAAATCCAACTATAAGCATGTTTGTAATCATGGTGCTTAAATAAAATTATTATGAAAAAAGAAAAATAGGAGTAAGAAATGGCTGACTGTGGGGACTGCCAGGTAGAGTGCTGATTGTTCCACATGTGGAGTCTCCGCCCTGCTCTGCTTCTTCTGAGGAAACTGAGGACCTGAAGGGAGCCCTGTCCTGTGCTCCTCTGTCTTTTCTGAATTCTAGAAGCTCTCCTCAGAGCCCTGGGAAGTGAAACCCAAAAAAACTGCATTCTGAAGCTAGCCAGCAAGCGACTGAGTAAGAAATGGCTGACTTTACAAGCCCAGAGAGAGGAAGCCGCTGAACTCTGATGGAATTCAGATGCCAGCACCCCTATCTGTCTGTCTTCTGTGCTGTGCTCCATTTTCGGCCTGATTTCATCCTGTGTGCGGCTCATCTGTAGACGGCTCGCCTTCCCTGGAGCCTTCCCTGGAGGTGAGCTTACATACCAGGAATGGGAAGCCGCTAAACTCTGCTGGAACACAGATGCCAGCACCCCTATCTGCCTGTATTCTTGCTGTGGTCCATTTTTGGCCTTATTTCATCCTGTGTGTGGCTCATCTGCAGACGGCTCGCCTTCCCTGAAGCCTCCCTGGAGGTGAGTTTATAAGCCCAGAAAGGGTGGAGTCAGAGGAGCACAGCCACTCCCCTCTGCTTTGCTTCCTGGCCTTGCATATTATTTAGCCAATGAATACAACCACAACACATAGAAAAACCCACAATACAAGTGTGACAATGAGGAAACAATGCAGGACAGCGTCAGACATAGAGAATGATGATGGCAACTCTGATGAATTGAACATGACCAACCAACTAGTCAGCCTCTCAGATAAGGAGTTTAGAAGTGGCAATATGGAAGATGTTCAAAGAACTCAAAGAAAGTATAGAAGAGAACACTAATAAGAATCAAGAGAATATGAAGATAGAAATCAGAAAACTCCAAACTGAAATTTCAGGTCAAATAACAGGTCTGAAAAACTCAGTAGATGAATTGAAGAAAAACATGGTTGAGCTTTCCCACGGGTTAACAGCAGCTGAGGATAGAATTAGTAGACTGGAAGATGAGATGAATAACAATTCCATACAACAGAAGAAATTGGAAAAAAAGCCTTAAAGCAAATTATCAAACAATGGAAAAATTACCCAAAGAATGGGAACAGATGAAAATAGAAGTCTATGATAAGCTCAACAGAAACAACTTCAGAATCATTGGAGTCCCAGAGACCCAGGAAGAAAATCTCCAGGAAGAATCAACGGTCAGGAACATCACTACAGAGAAACTACCAGAGCTAATGAATACATGCAATCAAATCCTGCATGCCCGAAGAGTACCAAGTAAAAGAGACACCAGAAAAAAACACCCCAAGACACATCCTAGTCACAATGACGAATCCCACAGATAGAGACAGAATTCTAAAAGCAGCAAGGTCAAAAAGAGCAATTACATTCAAGGGAAGATCCTTGAGATTTACTGCAGACCTGTCACCGGAAACACTCAAGGCCAGAAGGCAGTGGTGGGACATAGTGACAAAACTCAATGAAATAAATGCTTCGCCTAGAATACTGCACCCAGCAAAACTCACTTTCAGGTGTGAAGGAACAATACATGGTTTCACAGACAAACAACAGCTCAGAAACTTTACAGACTCAAAACCATTCTTTTTATTATTTTTTTTTTTTTGGTTTTGGGGCCACACCCAGTGACGCTCAGGGGTTACTCCTGGCTATGCGCTCAGAAGTCGCTCCTAGCTTGGGGGAACATATGGGACACCGGGGGATCGAATCACGGTCCATCCTAGGCTAGCACAGGCAAGGCAGGCACCTTCCCTCTAGCGCCACCGCCCGGCCCCTCAAAACCATTCTTAAAAGAAAAACTGAACGGCCTACTTTAAAACAAGACTGACCAACAAGAAACTTGATAACTCATATTAGGAATGAAAAAGGAGAGATCACTACTGATATGGTAGAGATTCAAAGGGTAATCAGAAACTACTTTGAGAAACTCTATGCCACTAAAAATGAAAACCTGGATGAAATGGATAAATTTTTGGACTCATAATCTTCCACGGTTGAATGAAGAGGATGTAGCATACTTAAACACACCCATCACTGTTGAGGAAATTAAGACAGTAATCAAATGTCTGCCCAAAAACAAAAGTCCAGGCCCAGATGGATTTACAAATGAATTCTTTCAAATCTTTCAAGAGGAACTTCTACCAATCCTGGCAAGACTCATGAAATCGAAAAAACAGGAACACTTCCAAATAGATGTTATGAAGCCAACATCACCTTGATATCTAAACCAGACAGAGATGCTACCAAAAAAGAAAATTACAGACCAATATCGCTGATGAATACAGATGCAAAGATCCTCAACAAAATCGTGGCAAATAGGATTCAATGCCTCATTAAGAAAATCATCCACTACGATCAAGTAGGTTTCATCCCAGGAATGCAAGGCTGGTTTAACATCCGTAAATCTATCAACATCATACACAACATCAACAAGAAAAATAGAAATCACATGATCATATCAATAGACGCAGAGAAAGCATTTGATAAGGTCCAACACCCATTCTTGATCAAAACTCTCAGCAAGATGGGAATGGAAGGAATCTTTCTCAATATAGTGAAGGCCATCTACCACAAGCCAGTGGCAAATATTGTCCTCAATGGAGAAAAACTGAAAGCCTTTCCACTAAACTCTGGCACAAGACAAGGCTGTCCTCTCTCACCAACTCCTATTCAACGTAGCACTGGAAGTACTTGCTATAGCGATTAGGCAAGAAAAAGATATCAAGGGAATCCAGATAGAAAAGGAAGAAGTCAAGCACTTGCTGTTTGCAGATGACATGATACTCTACTAGAAAACCCTAAAGTCTCTAGGATAAAGCTTCTAGAAACAATAGACTCATATAGCAAGGTGGCAGGCTACAAAATTAGCACACAAAAATCAATGGCCATTCTATACACCAATAGTAATAAGGAAGAAATGGACATTAAGAAAACAACCCCAATCACAATAGTGCCACACAAACTCAAATATCTTGGAATCAACTTGACTAAAATGTGAAGGACCTATACAAAGAAAACTATAAAACTCTGCTCCAAGAAATAGGAGAGTACACATGGAAGTGGAAGCACATACCCTGCTTATGGATTGGCAGGATTAACATCATTAAAATAGCAATACTCCCCAAAGCATTGTACAGATTTAATGCGATCCCTCTAAAGATACCCATGACATTCTTCAAAGAACTGCATCAGGCACTTTTGAAATTCATTTGGAACAATGAACACCCTAGAATAGCTAAAGCAATCATTGGGAAAAAGAATATGGGAGGAATTACTTTCCCCAACTTAAAGTTGTACTATAAAGCAATATTTATCAAAACAGCATGGTATTGGAATAAAGACAGGCCCTCAGATCAGGAGAATAGGCTTGAATACTCAAGAGAATTTTCCCCAGACATACAATCACCTAATTTTTGATAAAGGAGCAAGAAATCCTAAATGGAGCAAAGAAGGCCTCTTCAACAAGTGGTGTTGGCACAACTTGCTAGCCACTTGCAAAAAATTGAACTTAGATCCCCAGCTAACATCATAAACGAAGGTTAAATCCAAATGGATGAAAGACCTCGATATCAGACCTGAAACCATAAGATATATAGAACAACACATAGGTAAAACACTCCAGGACATTGAGACTAAAGGCATCTTCAAAGAGGAAACTGCACTCTCCAAGCAAGTGAAAGCAAAGATTAACAGATGGGAATATATTAAACTGAGAAGCTTCTGCACCTCAAAAGAAATAGTGCCCAGGATACAAGAGCCACCCACTGAGTGGGAGAAACTATTCACACAATACCCATCAGACAAGAGGCTAATCTCCAAAATATACAAGACACTGACAGAACTTTACAAGAAAAAAACATCTAATCCCATCAAAAAATGGGGTGAAGAAATGGACAGACACTTTGACAAAGAAGAAATACAATGGCCAAAAGACACATGAAAAAATACTCTACATCACTAATCATCAGGGAGGTACAAATCAAAACAACTGAGGTACCACCTCATACCCCAGAGATTGGCACACATCACAAAGAATAAGAACAAGCAGTGTTGGCGGGGATGTGGAGAGAAAGGAACTCTTATCCCACTGCTGGTGGGAATGCTGTCTAGTTCAACCTTTATGGAAAGCAATATGGAGATTCCTCCAAAAACTAGAAATGGAGCTCCTATATGACTCAGCTATACCACTCCTAGGAATATACCCTAGGAGCATAAAAATACAGTACAAAAATCCCTTCCTTACACCTATATTTATTGCAGCACTATTTACCATAGCAAGACTCTGGAAACAGTCAAGATACCCTTCAACAGATGAATGGCTAAAGAAACTGTGGTACATATACACAATGGAATATTATGCAGTTGTCGGAGAGATGAAGTCATGAAATTTTCCTATACATGGATGTACATAGAATCTATTATGCTGAGTGAAATAAGTCAGAGAGAGAGAGAGTGAGAAAGACGCAGAATGGTCTCACTCATCTATGGGTTTTAAGAAAAATGAAAGACATTCTTACAATAATATATTTCAGATACAAAAGAGAAGAGAGCTGGAAGTTACAGCTCACCTCATGAAGCTCACCACAAACAAGGATGAGTTTAGTTAGAGAAATAACTACGTTTTGAACTATCCTAATATTGAGAATGTATGAGGGAAATAGAAAGCCTGTCTAGAGTACAGGCGGGGGTTGGGTGGGGAGGAGGGATATTTGCGACATTGGTGATGGGAATGTTGCACAGGTGATGGGTTGTGTTCTTTACATGACTGAAACCCAAACACAATCATGTATGTAATAAAGTTGTTTAAATAAAAAAAATTAAAAAAAGAAAAGAAAAATAAATATCACCAAGATAAGGAAACAAGGGCAAATTGGCACACTCAATTGTGCTATCAATTGGCATAATCCTTCTGCAAAGAAAGGCAAACTCATACAGACTTCCTCTTCCCTCTCGAATTCTAGATCTGCCTGCAAATAACTAGCACTTAGAAAGATGATGAGAAAGGCCTTATTCATGGCCCAACAATAGTATAGCAAGTTAGGTATTTGCCCAGCATGCGGTCTACTGGAATTCAATCCTCAGCATTCCATATGATATGATCCCATATCATATTCCATATGATATCACTCCACTAGGAATGATCCCTGAATGCAGAGACCAGAAATAATCCCAGAGTACTACCAGATTTGGTCCCAAAAACAAAGGAAAAAGAAAAAAAGGTTTGAAAATACGGCAATTCTGAGCTAATGTAAAGACTGAAGAGGGAAAACCCTGCAGTGCACATGGCAGTACTGGGGACTGGAAGGGGAGGCTACATCTGAGAAGCAGCTCCCCACTCCAACTATAATTTATTCCAGCAGGGACCCAGTTCTTTGGAGCTCTGAGGAGGAGAAAGCTCAGGAGAAGATACCTGGGCTAGCAACAAAAACCATGTTTACCTTGTTAATTTCAAACTGGCTCACAGGGACACTGCCGTTGACTACATTCTCTCCAATTTCTATTAACCTCTTCTGAATGTTTTCCACTATAATGTCCCGGCTTTGATCAGAAAGAATCTGGCCAATGACAAAACTGCAACAAAAAAGGGGATGTGAATTTTTAAAATACACTTTAATAACGAGAAAAAGGCAGAAAATACCATTAAATTGACACATAGTAAGAGCCCAATTAAAAGCTAACATCAGAATTAAGGTTCCAACCAATGACCATAATTAAAATTTCTTAAGCATTAATTCTACAAAGTTCTCAGATCATCATGTTTTCACACAACACTAAAGTTCACAAGTTATCACCTACTAAGCTAATATTTTATAAGACAAATATTTCACTTTCCTCGTCCAGCAGTACCATTCTTTGGAATTGATATCTCTGCCTTTAATGACCATTTTCTAAATATATAAATCAAGTTCTTTAGGTATACTTTAAAAACTAATTACTTCAGAGTTAAAGAGACAGCTGGCCCACAAAGTGAAACAAATGCATGGCATGCATATAGTCTCAAGTTTGATGCTGCACTGCAACCTCTCCATACATGTGTGTGCATGCACATGCATACACAACTGAGTGTAGACATGGAGGCCACTAAACACTGTTAAGAAACAGAAAAATCCGGGGCCCGGAGAGATAGCACAGTGGCGTTTGCCTTGCAAGCAGCTGATCCAGGACCAAAGGTGGTTGGTTCGAATCCCCGGTGTCCCATATGGTCCCTCGTGCCTGCCAGGGGCTATTTCTGAGCAGACAGCCAGGAGTAACCCCTGAGCACTGCTGGGTGTGGCCCAAAAACTAAAAAAAAAAAAAAAAAAAAAGAAACAGAAAAATCCCAATAATTTCAAACTGCCTTTCATTCAACCTTATGCTAACCCTTCAAAAACTTTCTGTTATTCTACCAGACCCTTAAAAAAAGAAAAAGAATAAGAAAGCCAATGTTTTATCCATTTTCGAAAAAATGCAGAGCAAGGTTTTGACAGCTGCATTATAATTTGTCAGAAAAAAGAACCCTGACAAAAAACATTTGTATAGCTTTAATTACTAATACATTTCTAACTCAGAGAAATTTACTTCTATTATGATGCATCTTTTCTTGGAAAACACAAAGCTGAAGAGAACACTCTAATCGCCAGTCTATACAAAGTACTTTCATCTTTGGGTACATTTGGGGGCAATGAAGCATTTCACACAATTCATAAAAGGCTAGGAGTGACCTATACACAGATGATCAACTTGGCCTAATCAAAAGTAGTTTTGAAGAGGCAACAACTGCTCAATCTCCCAACTTGAAAGCATAAGGAAAATTACAAAATAAGTTTAAGAATGCTGAATTCAGCATAATTAAAATTTTAAATTTGCTTTAAATAAAATATTTTGTTTCCTCTTTTTTGGAGGGAGTGGTTTGGGCCACACCCAAAAATTCCCAGACTCCTGGCTGTGTGCTCATACTCCTGGCTCTGTGTGTGACAGAGTCTGGGAAACCATATGGGTCAACAGTGATCAAACCTGGGTCAGCTGTATGTAAAGCAAGCATCCTCCTCACTGTACTATCCCTCTGGGCCTAAAACACTTTCCTTAACCCAGTATTAGTCAAGTTCACAAAATAAACACCTGAAATAGGGTCCACTAAGTACTAGGATTCATTACTTTTAAATGTGCGCTATATAAATTATAATGACCCTAAACATCTTCAATCCCAATCTTCAATCTCAGTGCAAAGCTAAGGTTCAGCCAATGTATTATCACTGAGATACACATGGCATTGGAGAATTTACTGGCTCTGAAACTGAACTTAAGAGTTTTAAGTATCTCTATACACAATCATATGGGTGGCATTAAAACCTAATTCTAGAGACCACTTTGAATCCCAGAACATTTGTGTGTGTAGATCAAACTGGGAGTTCGGGGAGGCAAGTGCTGAGGAAAAAACCGAGGGCCTTGCACAAGCAAATCAAGTGCTCACCACTTAAGCCACATCTCTGGTCCTGAATCCCAGAACACTGGAAGTTGTGCTGAAGGGATATCTACCTTAACTGAGCTCAGAAAGACATAGGAGCAAACACCAGACACTTTCTAATACAAACATTGAGTCATAAGGAAAAGAGATCTTACAGTACGCCCTTCTGGCAAGTTTTATCCTGGTAGTAAAATTCCTCTCCCGAAGGTTGGTACAAAGCAGTAAAATTAACAAAATTGCTGATGTGCCCTTGTGCTTGGCAAAAGTCATAGGTGCTCTTACATCATAATCATACTTGAATTAGTGAAAGATAAATAATAAATTAAAGAAAGCTGAACTCACTTCCCGGTCTCTTTAGCAAGGTCACACCAATCTCTTCTAACTATATCTAAACCCTTCAGCTCCTGTTTGGTGATGTAATGCCCATCTGCCGTTGGCTCTACAACCAGAGCAGCATATTTCTTCTTCTTCAGCAATAGCAGAGACTTGAAAACACCATCAATGTCTATTTCAAGTAGTTTGTACAATTTGTTCACTTCACTTTTAACCTGTGAAAATTTCATCCAATTAGTATTAGCTTTTCAAACACCTACTTGGGAGAAGTTAGGTCACAAATTCCCAAGAATTCATCAGAACCAAACTCAGCTTCGGTGGAATATAATATTATGTTGGATATGACACAAAAATACTGAAAAAGCACAAGACAGAACACTTGAAAATAAAGATCAAAAACAAGAGAGTATCTTACTTTATCCAAAAGACAAAACTGACAAGGTCAAGCCCAGGAAATTTTTTTAAAATTACAAAATAGTCTGTTTTGCATCAAAACACTAATCGACTAATCAACCCACCAATTGACTGACTGACTAACTATATACACTTACCCCAAACCACTAAATTAGACATTAGATAGTTCAACTAGTAGCTATGTGGTCTCAATAGATGTACATATATGTACATATATATGGAAGCAGTGATGTACTTATCCATCTCAATTAATGTATAAAATGCATCTGAATACTCAGAGAGACAAGTTTCCCCTTAAACTTACCAGGCTTAGACTATTTTCAAAAGTAAAACATATCTATCACATTAAGGAAAACACAATTTCCTTTTAATTTTGCCAAAACAAACAAGTATAGATTAAGAAAAGTAAGATGATAAAAGAGTTGAAGGTACTAAATTTACTATTTTCAAAAGCACACATATTTATATGAATTTGTGACATTATAGAATTCATAAAAATGGCAAATACAAATTATTTCATCAAACTATCTTACCTTATTCCCCAATTTAAATACTTCTTCCAAATTGGTGCTGTTGGTGTTTATCATAATTGAATCTGTATCTCCATAAATAACTTCAAGATTCATCTAATAAAAAGCAAAGATAATAATAAAAATACTATTATACACAATGAAACTAAAATATTACCATACTACAGAAAGCATAGGATCTGTTGATTTTTCAAGTTTGCTTATTCTTCTTCATACTATCTAGAGTACACAACTGAAGATTATGCCCCAATAAATCAGAAAGGCAAGCATTCCTTTTCTTGAAGAGACTAGAGTGGCAGGAGATGTTTCTAGTTTCAACTGAAATAAAATATGAAACTTAATCATATAAAGAAGGAGAAAGACAAGGAAAGGGGATCTGTACCCACCTAAACAGCAAGTTTAGTGGTCATGGCAATTTATGAATAAAAAACATAATGGCTTTTTTTAAATCCAGGGCATAAATCCATATTAAATTCTTAACAGTTTCAAACAGTATTTAGAAGAATACGAAGAGTGCCAAAAAAATCAATCATAACAAACTCTAGAGCATATACAGTGTAAAGGCCTGGAAGTAAACTCTAATTAGCACTGTTAATAATTTGATTGAAACACTCACATATAGGCTTCAAGCAGCGGCTAGATCATATCAGTGTTAGTAAAAGAAAAAAGCTATAATCCATTAGGAGGGATTAAAAGTGTAAACCAGGCATCCTGAGAAGCCATTTCCAGTCTGTTTGGGTTACAATTTTCCTTGAATACAAAAACATCACTAGGTATGAAACTTAATGGTATAAGAAAATGCTTCGTCTCACCTTCTGTACCATCTCTTTAGTATGCATCAAAATCTAAATGAAGTAAAAAAGAATAAAGATTAATGATGCATAATTACAAAAAACATAAACATGACCACAGAGATATGTCCCAATAATCTGCCATTTATAATTTAATTTTTTTTCTTTTTTTAAAAACAAAGTCCTGGCAGTGCTCTCTCTCAATGGTGTTTAGGGGTAGAACAGTGGTGCTCGAAATTGAGTCCAGCATGCACTGCAGTCCTTTGAGCTATCTCCTGAGTCCAACATTATGTTTTTCTTTGGGGGAATACTCTCATCAGTGCACCAGGAGAACTCCTGGATGTGCTCTGGGGACAATATGCAACGCCAGGAACTGAACCAAGGTCAGCTGCATGCAAGACAAGTGTTCCAAACCTGTACTCTTTCTCTAGCTCACTCGCTCTCTCTGTTGCCCCATTCTTATGTTTTTAAAGCTCTTGTTGTTTTCTAACTACAATTCTCAAAATAACAATAATAGTGACATAATCTAAAAATAAGTTTTGCCTCTATGATTATAACCAGAGATATATAAGCACATCTATTGTAAAGCTCTATCTTTAGTAAATATGCATAACAAAAACTATCTTTGTGATATGGTATAATAGCCAACTATTCTCTACAGTATTTAAACAGAACAGAGCTGCTAATAAAAGCTTGACAGAATATTTCTAATCTGGTGGTTCTTATTCTTGGTATTCTAGATCTTGATAGGTAAAATAAAGATATATAAATTGCACTAGATTTAAATTTCTTCTCTAAAACTAAATTTTGTTTGTTTTATTTTGGGTCACACCCGGCAGCACTCAGGGGTTACTCCTGGCTCTATACTCAGAAATCACTCCTGGCAGGCTCGGAGGACCATATGGGATGCCGGGATTCGAACCACCAACCTTCTGCATGCAAAGTAAACTTCTTACCTCCATGCTATCTCTCCAGCCCCAGGGCTAAATTTCTTGAATACAGAAAGCAGAGCTTACCTATACTCTTTGGACCTTTGTGACCCAGTACAAAGCTGGGGTTCAATAACATGCAATGCAGACAGATTGGATGGATGTATGGATGGATGGATGGATGGATGGATGGATGGATGGAATGGATGGAGACCTGTTTGCTCTTAGGCTCATGTGACTTAAGACATATAGGTTTATGTGAATACAGATAAATATAAAGTACCTTGGATAAAAATAGATGTAAATATATTTAATAAACAAAGGTCCCTTAAAATTAGCAATATGACAGTGAGCACTAGCGTGTGCACAAATAAAACACATTGGCTAGATACAGTGCTCTAAGAATCCTCTCCATTTTCTTATTTCCTTCTTCAGCATCCACAGGAGACCATCAACACTACCATCCCTATTCGTTAGATGTGAGAATGAAAAAAAAAAGGAGGAGAGAGGGAGGAACAAAGTCAGAACAAGGAGATGCTCACACTGAGCTCCATGCTATTTCCTTCCCACCAGCCCCCATCCTTCAAAGCATCAATCTAAACCAGAAGTCATGTTTCCAACAGGCTAGAGAGATTTACCTCATATAGGTTTCTTACTCACACAGTACCCTGCCTTGTCAACTAAGCTGAACTTCAGATGTTGCCATTTCTGTCTTTCTTGTCCTTCATATTGGAGTTTTATAAATCCAGTCCTTAAATACCTTCTGCAGCAACTCCTCACTTTCCATTCCACTGCCTCCTTCCCTTAACCACTAACCCCAAGAGTGGTTCAGTTGGTATTTGTCCTATGTTCTTCAGTAAGGAAACTCTTCTCTAGCCCTGGATACCAGAGGGAAGAAGATGATTTCAATAGTGATTGTACAGTGGAATTACTTGTACAGTTACTTTTTCAAAAAAAAAGTCTTATAAACTGCCAATACCTGCCCCAGGAAAAATTTTTATAAAGCTCTCAAGGTACAGTTATGGACAAATGGCCTAAGAACTCCTGGCAATCAATGTGGAAACTGTTTTTAGTTGACAGCGTTTCTCCTTCCCAACTATATAACACAAGCAAGCTCTTGGAGGTAAAAAGTGTTTAATTCCAGGCTTCCTATCTAACAGGCGAGTGAGAAATAGTTTGTAACTTAACAAATAGGTCTTACAGTAACACCAATTACTTTTCTACTAAGCACTAAAAATTCAGTTAACATATAAAAACCATTCACTCTTCTCTGCTCTATCTTCATTTTTCAACATTTAAATTACAGGGAAATGCATTGTGGGAGCATACCTGACAATTCCTTTGGGAAAAGAGCAATAAATGAGATCAACCCAAATTAAATTTATCATAGTAAGGGCAAAAAGTATTTATCAGGAGTTCTCTTAACCCTATACCCTTTCTATCCTGCTAGGCTTAGCTTTCCTCATCACAACAGACAACTATACAAGGTAGCCTGCTAAGGAACAATCTGTCAACCTTCCACATGGGTAGCAGCCAATGTCTTCTACTCTTCTTTCAAGGGAACTAAGCCTATTATGTGTATTATTATTAAGCCTATTATTATGTATTACTTTCACCGTGAACCAGCAAACTTCACCTTTCAGATCCATCCCTCATCCTATTCTATGCTGCTATCAACTTATAACCATTTCTGAGCCCATTTGATCTTTGGTGGCAGAAAGCTCTTGATGGACATTCTTCACAGAAATGGTAGATCATGGAGCCAAGTGAGGCTGGAGTCACAATAAAGCAAAAAGGATGCGTGACTTGCACGCAGCCAACCTAGATTTGATCCTCAGCATTCCATTTGGTCCCTCGAGTATCACCAGGAGTAATTCCTGAGTGCAAAGCCAGGAGTAACACCCGAGCATCATCGGGTGTGACACACACAAATATACACAAATTAAAAAAATGAAGGAAACCATGAAGACTATATGGCAAATGTCTTCTTTAACCTAATACTAATAATTATTATTTTGGAGGGGGCCAGTGGTGATCAGAGGTTCCTCTTGGCTGTGCTCAGGAATCACTCTTGGCAGGACTGGGGGACTACATGGGGTGCCAAAGATGGAAACTGTGTTGGCTGTGTGCAAAGCAAGTGCCTTCCCTGCTACACTAACTCTCCAACCCTTGACCTGAGAGTTAATCTCCAAGCCTATTCCAAATCCACACTGAGAGCTGCCTCTTTCCTTTTACAACTAGAGCACTCTACTATGTGCACTGATCATCATTACTTAGCCAGTGCTCTACTATTAATGAACAACTAAGATTGTTTCTCATCTTTTTATTTTATACATACTCCTAACAAATAGTCCTGAAGAACTGAAATCTGACAATAGGTCATAAACAAGATAAACACCTACCAGATGATCTAGTCAAAGGTTATAAACTGGGCGTTAGATTTTTTCCATAAAAATATGCAAGTACAATTTCTTTTTTTTCCTTGTTTTTCTGTCCACACCCATTTGATCCATTTGGCTATGCACTCAGAAATCGCTCCTGGCTTGGGGGGACCATATAGGACGCCGGGGGATTGAACCGCAGTCCGTCCTAGGCTAGCGCTTGCAAGGCAGATGCCTTACCTCTAGCACCACCTCTCCAGCCCCAACAAGTACAATTTCTGAGGATAACATTCATGACCATGTTAGTTCTCAACAGCAGTTGAAGACAATGTCTCAGGTCTGAGGCCTGTCTCACAGATCCACAACTCTGCAGTCCATTCTATACCAGACAACCAACAACCAGTCTAGCCCTGACCTTCTGGCCTGCTGCTTCACCACACAGTCTGGTCAATATGTGCCACAGTATCCAAGTCAATCCGAAGCTTATTGAGGTGCTAAAGAATGAGATCACGCTCAAATCTGCCTTCAATTTAAAGTGCTTGATTGGAAGGGCATGATTGTTGGGATCAAGGAGACTACAAATTCCTAGGTTCTAGCAATGTACAGTAGCTATTAAAATTAGTAGAGGGGCCAGAGAGATGGCATGGAGGTAGGGCATTTGCCTTGCATGCAGAAGGATGGTGATTTGAACCCCGGCATCCCCTATGGTCCCCTGAGCCCACCAGGAGCGATTTCTGAGTGTAGATTTCTGAGTGTAGAGCCCTGAGTGCTGCCGGGTGTGACCCTAAAACCAAAACAAAAAAATAAAATAAAATAAAATTAGTAGAATGCTGAATGAAAAAGGAGAAAGACAGTATTTTACGTCTCATTTTACAGATGTAGAAAATCAGGTTCTAAGATTTTTCCCAAATTTGTCAAGAGGTTGATACAGGAAGTGGGCCTTATATCTCATTTTGTTTTTACTATATCTCACTTCCATTTTTTAAAGAACTCACACCATATCAGTAATCTAAAAACCAACATTCAAAAACTTATACATTAGAGGTATTTTCCGCATTAAGGAAATGCATTTTATTTTTTTTAAAAAAGAAAGCTACAGGGGTCAAGAAAGGGCTACTGGGCACAATGTATAGTGATTACAAGATGACCGTTCAGAAGTTCACTTCACAGTGACAAGTCTAATATTTAAACTACCTATTCTGATAGAAAACCATTTTGTAAGTGCACCAGCTAGAAAACAGAGCTAAAAAGGCTTGCTAAATTCATTAATAAGGCAGTCTACAGTTATCTGATTTCACAGCAACACCTGCATATTTATCTACTCATTACCAATTGGATGATGGAATTTTTTCAAGCACATTTCAAAAATCTGCCAACTTCAAGTGTAAAAAAATAAACTTTGTGGTTAATTTTTCCCTTAACAAAGTACAGCTGTTGAGAATAATTGTTCAAGATCTTACCCTGTAATGTCAACTGCAGCAGAACAAAGAGTATTTAATTAGCAAATCTATCCAGTAATTCAACACCTATTATATAAAATGCCTTCGTGATTTTATTCAGGATAATTTGCTAAGAGGGTTATTACTGACATTCAGATGGAATTTAAAATTCCTACGCAAGTCGAGTCATAATAGCAGTAATGATCTCCCCAATCAGGAGATTCGGTGTCACACAAGGCTCTCTTGCAATGCAGCAGCCGATTTCCTGACTTCTTAATTCCTGGGCTCAGCTCTGTGAGAGCCCTTCATGCCGATATTTCAGTCAGCAATACATCTTTAATGGGACTCTATTAAAATAACTAGAACAAAAATGACTTTTTTTTTGGTTAAAAAGAATGACAGCACTGCCATCATATCAATCATTGCTGGCTTGGCAGCGCAGTGCCGTTAGGGGAAAAGAGGAGGGGAAACAGGAAAGGGGGGGCAATAATTCAAATAAAACGAAAAGGTAGTCTAACCCCAATTGGAGCCTCCAAAGGCTGCAAGGGGAGGAGGAGGTGCATGGAGGCTGAAAAGGAAACAAAATATGCTTCAAAATTTTCTTTCTTAAAGGAAAAAATTTGTTCAGGAATCCAGGCACAACTCGATTTACTAGGCAGAAAGAGCATGGCTGTTTGACCACAAGAAGCAGCAGCAGTGACCCAAGGCCAACTAACTACTTGGTGTAGCATGTATGCAGATAGGCCCCACACAGCCAGATAAAGCCAGGATCTGTCTATTATGTCAGAATACAGTACTAGTGGCCTGCAATGCACTCAAAGATTCTGAAATGGTTTTAGCTACTATTACAGACTCCATAGCAATGCTTATTAATGAGAGAGGGAGAGAGGAGAGAGAGAGAAGAGAGAGAGAGAGAGAAAGAGAGAGAGAGAACACCAACTTTCCACATATAAAGAGAAAAAAACTTGCAAGTTCCTCTTCCGATATTCCAGGGCAGTTACAGTTGCACATTCACTAAAAAGAGACCCATCTGGGTATATGATGCACATACTCAATGCACAGGAAAGAGTCCAGAAAAGTTGGGTTGGTTAAGGTCCAATTTAAAACAAGTTACACATGTATAGAATGACAACTAAAAATCTCCATGGTTTTTGGAATCTGCAGTAACTGATGACATAAAATTAGAAATAAACTGAAAGGTTTTTTTTTTTTTTAAAAAATACATTAACATAATAGAGAGCAAAATGAATGGGTTTGAAAGATAGGGAAGAGAAAAAGGAGAAGAAATATAAATATTGTGACACTTGATAATCCAACCATTAGCTAAACTTTCCCAATTCCCAATTTCAGACACTGCCAACAGGACTCGTTGATACTCAGTTCTCCCATCCGGCAAACATTTCATTTTATGCTAGTAATTCGCCTTTCCTACTTCCCTCTCCTTTGTGATGCTTCACCTGTCTTTTCTCTAAGATGCTCAAGGACCAAAGACTGAAATCACCATTTCACTTCCATTTAACCCATTTTCTACTACCTTTGAACCTTACTTTTACTTTATTACATGCATAAAAAAATTCAGATTACATGGACTGGAAGGTTTGCCTCCTCAAAGTGGGGCATGACCATTATGTGAAGCTTTTGTGATCGGGGGAGTACTGCTTGTACTTTAAAATCAGGTTGCAACACTTATGCTGTAGAGACAATTTTTCAGTAAAATAAATTCCTTTACGGTTAGTTATAATAACATTACCACTTAGTACCTGAGTTAAGTAGAAATAAAAAGAACTTGGTGCTCAGAGCATGGAGTTTTTGAAGAAGTCAGAGTATGGAATTAGCAGCCCTTCCTCCCCCCAGTGCTGGAGTCGGAATCCAGGGCCTCACACATGAAGTCAGTCCACAGAGGACCTCTCTGACCCCAAGTGGCTTACAGTGGATATGCAGTAAGTGACTGGCCTTGAACCAGCTGATGTCCCTTTCTAGATCTTAGCATAAGACCCCTATGAAGCAAAATGGCTGGGATTCTCCCTGATGAGAAAAAACCTACAAGCCAAGTCTGACCTGCAGAAATGATGCCTATCAAGAAAATGAATTGAGCAGGAAGGAGCTAGGGTCACTGTGAGAGGCAGAAGGTGACTGGGAAAGGCAGAAGTCTCAAGGGATCTCTGAGAGAGGCAGGTAGACACTGGAGAGGTCACTGGAATTGGAACATGATATGCTCGAAACTATTGTAGACAGCACTGTAGATCATGATGCCAAACTAAAAAACAATTTAAAAATATCTCACTTTTATCTGGCAGTTTCATCTTTCAACCATATTCATTTTTGTAAATTATTTTTTTGGTTTTTGGGCCACACTCGGTGGTGCTCAGGGGTTACTCCTGGATCTGCGCTCAAAAATTGCTCCTGGCAGGCTCGGGGACCATATCGGATGCCAGGGATTGAACCCAGGTTCATCCCAGGTCAACCGCATGCAAGGCAAATGCCCTACCACTGCGCTATTGCTCCAGCCCCCATATTCACTTTTTCAGTATTAGGGAAAAGAGGCACCAAAGAATCCCCTAAAGGTAAGGAATATTACATGGGTATAATTCTATACTCTCAGTTGCTTTACAGGGATATGTGGTTACAAAACAAATAAAAACAAGTGAATTCTCATAAGGTGTCTGCAGATATCTAGAATATAAGGAGGGGGTTACCTCTATGGTACAGACCACGTGACACCCTCTGCGGAGATCAGCTCCTTCCCCATCTCCAGAGACTCCACAGATACGGCTAAACACACATCAGGGTTCACAAATGAGGCAATGCTGACATTTCAACTAGATAATTCTTTGTCAGGTGGGACTGATTATGTTTTCATCTTTGTCACTAGGACTGTCAGTGGCTGCTACTGGCACTCACCAGATGCCAGTAGAACATAAGCATGCAACAGGCAGTTGCGGCAGCCAAACTATCTCTTTAGGTATTGGCAAAGGTTTTCCTGAGGAGGCCAAATTTCTGCTGACTGAGAAAATTAATAACATGACACCGATGACTCAACACTTTCTCTCTTCAGGCATAGAATCCATTGTCCCATGAGCATCCACTGCCAACACAATAACCTCTAAACTTAAAACCTGCTCCCAACTTGATAAAAAGATCCTTCGGTGAAGATAAAGGATTGAGTTCCTTTCCAATGGCAGTGACCTGAGCAGTCCCACAACAGACCTATTGTATCAGTTCTGCCTCACCCATCACCCCATCATCTCTACTTTCCAACAGGGTATTCCTCATCCTTGGCCAGGATTTTTCTAAAATGTGCTATTTGCAGTGAATGTTGAGGTCCACCTCATCTGCTAATACTTTCCTCTAACACTTTCCACATGCCTCCTTTTCTTTTTTTTAATCTCACTCTCCCTGTCTCTGTCTCTCTATCCCTTCTGCACATACAAACACACACACACACACATAAACACATACAAGTGCACACACACAATTTCAGCTTCTTAATAGGACTCCAACTAATACAGACTGCCTAAGTACAGTCAAACAACACTATAAACTGGATGACTTCAGGCACACATTGTCACTTCTCAAAATCTTCTATTCTTGGACTGAAAATGGAGTTAATAGCTGTCATTTCTTTATGGTATGGCTACCATGAGTAGTATGTGTAACCATATTTTTAAATTGCATGGTTCAGTCTCTGATATCCTGGTACTCAATGAATGTGAAGTATTATTATTACTGAATATCTATCTCACAAGGAACATTATGGCCATCAAGAAAGCCTTCTCTGGTCCCCCCAGCCCAATGATATTAATGAATGTTAGTCCACTGTACCCCGTAATACTCTCCATCCCACAGTGGCAAGTAAAAAGACCATAAGCAAATTATAAACACAGAGCGGGTCTTACCACCTACTGTAAGATGGCACCAGGAAGTCATCCTGTATGTATTTCTTTCTCAAGGGTATAAAAGGAGGCAAACTCTGAGAGGTGGGTCTGGCTAAGGATTGATAAATAACATGACAGGCCCTGAAGCTGGCTACAAAAAGCCACATTAACCCCCCACACAATCCACATCTAAATGCCAGCTCTTTCCAAGCAAGAAATGAAGAGTGAATCAGTTTTAATCCCACTTTCAAACAAAATGCATGTTACATAAACAAATGTTCACTCAGGAGAAATGAAATTCTACCCACACGATAAGGGCCCATTAATTATAAACCTGACTAAAAGTGCACCTACTCTCCTATGAAACTCCTGATTCCAGATAAACTGATTTGGTTTTAAGTCCTTAATTTACAACACAGACCTTCTGGTAGCTCATTTGTAAAGAACATAGAGCACGATGATTAAATAAGGCTTCCAGAGAGGGTTCTCCTCTCAATTACTGTACCACAATTCAACAGGGCTCTAACTTTTATCCCAAGATGCCAAATATCACAAACTATGGTTTTGGAGATGTGGCACAAAAGCTTCTCTCACAATCTCTTGCACCCAGCACAGATATCTATTGGGCCAGTGATTCCTTAAAATTCTGTCCAGGAAAACTTTTCCAAGTTGTTTTCACTTCCAAGATTTTCCTCTCTACAATATTATTTCCTAGTCCTCATTTACTGCACCATCCAGGCTAGAACCTTCTCTTGACTATATGAGTACGACTGCCTCCCTGGGGATTCGATCTAACACTGGGCCCTGGAGCAGTTGTCAAGCTGGCATTAAAGCGTACTTGAGCCAAATCTACTCAGCGGCACAAGAGTTCACATATAAGCCACACTCCTAAGCATTTAATTCCACACAAAAAAAGACTCTAAGATACCAAAATTGAAGCTAGAATGAGAGATATTAACCTGGGGTCAAGACAACTGAAAAACTCCTGGAACTCTGAAGGGAAATTTGAATGGATGCCTAGATGAATTTTTCTCGGAAGAGGGTCCCCATGGCTCTTCCCAGTTGAAACTTCAATTCGTTTAAATATAAGTGCTAACTGAAGATGCTCCCATTTATTCATAGAAAATAGAGATTTCATAATTTACTTACTAATGAGACATGCTTAGAAGATCTTTGCTCTTTGCCTTGAAGTTGGGTGGTTTGGGGGGGGCAGTGTCTATTCCCTCACAGAACAGCATGTACATGTCAGAAGGCTCCGAGATTTGGTTCCCTGATTGACTCTTCGAATAACTCATGGGATGGGGGCTAATTAAGCCACGGCCAAACTCTGTCCGCGCCTTAGTGAACATCGTGTTCAGGCAAGTTTCACACAACCTGATTAAAATTGACTCCAAGTGTCTTACTTCAGTAATCACTTAGACAGAATGAATTTTACATTAGTGGGATCAAGCATGCACCAGGCCTCAGTGGAAATGAAAAGGGCTTATAGTAATAGGATTTATAAATCCACCCATTAGGTTAATGGCTAAATGATTTACATGTAACTTTCTCCCCCACCCCGCCTTCCCTCACCCTTTAACTCAGTAAAAACTATGCTTGGCATTTTCCACTGCAGTGCCATACACAAAGGAAATAGCCTTTCTATTTTGGGACATTCTAATTTCTAATAATGGCTTGGGTAGCTACCATTAACTCTTTCAAAGCACAAATAATTGACTAATAAAATTAAGTATTCTATAAGGCCTGAAAGTGCTTAATTGATCATAATTGTCTATTTGAGAAGAAGGCGTCAGGCTGGCTATGCTCAGATAATGAAGTTGTGCAATTCTGAAGCACTGCAATCAAGATAATACTTACAGCTAAAAAGGGCATTAGCATTTTCCAGAATCTGCAACATTTTCTTTATAACTGAGGTCATAGGAAAAGATGGCGAGCAAACTTTGAGTTCCTGAGTTCCTGGCTACCACAAATGGCAAGAACATGTGCGTGCTGGTGGGCACTGAGAGTCAGTGTGCTGATTCCTGGTACATGTGTGGAGTTCCAGCCCTGTTTGAGTGCCAGCTGGTGGGCTGAAGGCAAGGACAGTGGATGGAACTGAAGTACTGAGCTGGAGCTCACCCTTTTGACAGAAGAGTGTTTGTGCCCGGAAACACTCCTTTTAAAGAACTGGTACATGGCCATATTATCATTGGGCTCCTCATTACTCTGCTTCAAGGATGCAGAATATTTTATTACTGCATTTAAACACCATGGTTACGAAATTGTTCATGACTGAGTTTCAGTTATACAATGTACACCACCCTTCACTAGTGCACATTTCCCTCTACCAATGACCCCAAGTTTCCCTCCAACCTTCCCCTCTGCCTGCCTCTGGGGTAGACATTTTACTTTTTTCTCCCTCTCTCTCTTTTTGTTTTAGATACTGTGGTTTGCACTACTGTTGATGAAGGGCTGCTAAGCATATAACTATCTCCTTTCAGCTCCATTTCTTGTCCAGAGTGATCAGTTCCAACTATCATTGTCATAGTGAACCCTTCTTAACTCTAAGTGCACTGCTCCACTATTTCTGGCAACTTCCTACCATGGTCTGGTCCTCCTGACCCTCATCACTATTGTCTCTATATTATTACCATACATACCATCTTTCATTTTTCTTATATACCACAAATGAGTGTGATCATTCTGTCTATCCCTCAGATTCATTTCACTCCATATCTACCCATGTATGAACAAATTTCATGACTTCTTTTTTCCTAACAGCTGCATAGTATTCCATTGTATAGTTTCTTTATCCACTCATCTGTTCTTGGGCAACTGGGTTGTTTTCAGATTCTGGCCATTATAAATAGTGCTGGATGCAACTTTTTAAACCCAGCAGCTTAGAACAAAATTTCCTTATTCAAACCAGGGTGAATTAGTAAATAACACCCTTTTACTGCAAATTTTATTAAATAGTATTATGTAACTCCTCTGCTATTTTATCAGAAGTTAAAAAATTAATTTTGGTGGATAGTGCAGTGGGTAAGGTGCCTTATCAACAGCCAAGCAAGCCTCATTCGACCCCTGCACTGAACCTAAAGTAAGCCCTGAGCACTACTGGGTATAACTGTCCCCTTAGCCCCACTCCAAATATTCTTCTTTGAGAGAAGTAGTTTTCAGAGAAAGGGAATTATTATGTTCACCAGTCTAGAGAGAACTGTTTGTAGCCTCTAGAATGCCTCTCTGCATTCAAGAACAACTATGTAGAATGTTCCTAATCATCAATCACTCTCTGTTCTACGCATCAATCTCTGGGAGGAAGGCAAATAATTTTTGAAAGAATCAAAGGCAATGCATAATAAAGTTATTTACATGGAGGCGAAAATATGGAGAAAAAAATATCTCAAAATATAGGCTATCTAAGGTTTTGCTATCAACTGCCGGGAAAGATTCCCTTTGTCATTTTCTTTTTTCATTCAGGGCAATATAGGGCAGTGTTTGGGGGATACTCCCCACAGTGCCTGGGAACCATGTGATACTAGATGCATGCATGCATGGTATGTGCTTCTGCCCTGAGTTATCTCCCCAGCCCGCCCATTGTGAACTTCACTGCCTTTCTGCTCTATCATATGGCCAAGACTCAGAAATTTGATAGGAATTCTAGAAAACACTGTCAATTTATTTTTATTTCACTTGCTACCAAGAATTTACAAGTATTTAACAAGCACTTCTCCAGGGTCAGGTGAAAGGGAACACAAGAATGGCTCACACATGATCCCCTCATCTAAACTCTAGTGGAAAAAAACAAAATTGCATATATTTACAAACAAATAAATAATGGGGACTTCTGGAGTGGGAATGAAGAATTCATAGAAGCATAAGTGAAAAGAAAATTTGAGAAAAGCTTATATATACATACACACACAAACACACACACACACACACAAAGAATGTGAACTACAGGATGTAACAGGAAAAAGATGGTATGGGAAGAGTGAAGAGTGGGTAAGGATTCAATGGCTAGAAAGCAGGAAACTCCATGGTACTGGAGGGGCCCGAGTGGTGGTGCAAGTGGTAGGGCATTAGCCTTGCATGTACTAACCTAGGGCAGACTTCAGTTCGATAGCCTAGGACAGACCATGGTTAGATTCCCCGGCGTCCCACATGGTCCCCCAAGCCAGGAGCGATTTCTGAGATCATATCCAGAAGTAACCCCTGAGCGACATTAGGTGTGGCCCAAAAGGCAAAACAAAACAAACAAACAAACAAAAGTCAGAAAGCCCTTGGGTTGTTTTTTATTTGTTCCAGAAAAAGTGTAGCCAAGGCTAGAATGTCTAGGAAGAGGGGAGATGAGAGAAGATAGGACAAAATGTGAAGTGAATTAAAAGTATCATTTAGGACTTGAACCTGGAGTGAACCAAAACAGACTGAGAGCATATTAAGAGGGCTCTCTGGATAAATACCATGTGGAAGATGGGGGACAGAACAGCATCTAGAGAGGTCATGAAGCATAAATAGTGCAAGAGCTGAGGAGCTAGACACCATCAAGTACATAGGAAATGGAATCCACAGGAATGGTGGCAGCGTGAATTCAGAACAGGAAGAGACAAGAGCTAGGGACCCATGTTCCCAGTTTCACAAAGGGATACACAGTGCTATGGGAATTCCGCTAAGGAAATAGGCTGAGCAGGCAAACTAGAAGAACAGATTTGCGATTGATGAACATGCCATGCTGTATTACAGGCCTCTACATGAGGATCTCAGGGCAGCAGATGTAAGTTAAGATGCTCAATGAACTGTTTCAGGTACAAGAAATCTAATGCTTAGGGCCAAAGAGAGAGAACAGAGGTTAAGAACACATGTGTTGCTTATGGCCAGCTTGCATTTGTTCCCTGGCACATGGTCCCTCGAACATTACTGGGTTTACCCTGTAGGCCCCAAGCATCTCTAGGATGGCCCAGATAATCTCTGATGCCACAAGGGCCAAGAACAGATAGCATCCATGGGCCCAAGCACTAAACTATCAGGATGGTAGGAAGAGAACTGTTGAGAAGGGATCCCAGGTCCTCGTACACACTGCTTTGGAGGGCCCTGTCCCAGAAGAAATCCAGAGTTCAAATGAGACCTGGAAACATCCAAGCAATGCCAGGATATATACAGCAATAGTACCCATGGGAGCATGGAGAAACAGAGAGCACAGCCAGGAAAGGGCAGCGAGAGAGGGGGGAGATGAAGACAGCTGATTCCTGAGCCACAGTGATGGTGCTCGAGGGATGGGGCCTGCCAATCTCTCATGCCCCTTTAACCACACAGTTATCAAGATCTCTATTCTGTCACTATTGGCAGATATCACACCAAACAGGAGCCACTGGCAACTTTTATTCAGGCTGCCACAGTCAGACAGTGACCTTTAACAACACAACAGGTGGCTATTTTCTAATACAAAGGATTCTATTACACCTCTGTACAAGGTTAAAGTAGAGAAGCACCTTGTCCTTTTTTCCCTTTGGATTTTTGGGCCATATCCAGCAACACTCAGAGCTTACTTCTGGCTCTGCATTCAAGAATTGTTCTTGGCACTGCTCGGGATGCTGGATGATTGAACCCTAATGGGAATGTCCTAACTGTTGGGCTATTGCTCTGGCCCCCACTACCTTACCTTTTGCTGAGCAAGCCGAACAGCTACAGCCAAGGCCAAGCAGCCAGCATGGACCAGCTCTGCAATGCAGTCAGTCCCTCCTGGAGGCAGTAAAGAACTGAACATTTACCACGGGGTTTCATGAAAGCCTCTCAGAGCTTCCTGCAAACCCCCCTTTTGCCATCTTCTGTACCAGGGGCGCAGTATGGTTTCTCCCGCCAAGTTTGGTGCCAGCACTGACTCAGGATGGGAGACAGAAAGGGCCTAAGAAAAATGCCTCAAAGACAAAGCAACATCATGGTGCAGAAAATCTACTGAGTGCCAAGAAGCCAAGGGCCCTGTGAGCTGTGAGAAGGCCCCATGTGCTGTACTATACAGCCTTTCTCCTGGGCCATTCCACACAATAAAAGCACTTTCTTTTCCCTGGATACAACCTCCTATGCTCCTGTCCTCTTAAACCATGTGACTGTAGATAGCATGGCTAGAAAGAGTCCCGCATCAGTGGCATGTTGGGACCCAGCTGAACAATCCAGGCTGTGGATCAGGTTCCTGTCAGCTGCATGAGAGCCGACTCTTCAGCTGCTACTTTCTTTATTTTTAAATGGCTGGACAGGTTCAAGGGCATGGTGGCAGCCAGTCACACAAGAGACTAAAGATTTAAAAAAAAAGCTAAAAAATCAAGGACAGCCTCATAGAAAACTGAAGAAGGGTACTGGAAAATTGAGTATAACACACTCTACTAACCAACTAGGAGGGTGCGTCTCTCCCTGGCACAATGAGAGAAATTTATTATGGGACAAAAGAGGAATCAAACTAATTACAGATCAGTTCTGAGTTAAATGGAACGGACAAACTAATTCTCCACCTACTAATTTAGAAAATACTTAGTTTTCAGAACTCTGAGCTCAGAACATTAAAATACTAAGAGTTGCTACCAAGGACAAAGTTACCTATTAGTTAGGTCCAATCTGCAAAGTTACAAAAGCATGTAGAATTAAACAAAAATAAAGCAGATGGCAGAATATGCTTAAGGAGAACTTACCTATGTAGGACACTGAAGGTGTTTTCTGTTGTCTCTGTTCCACCATGACTATCAGATCACTCTCTACCAATTCTTAGAAGCTCAAGACCAACTTGGATTTTGATGTATAAACTGCTTTTCATGATATTTCATTTTAAACAGATAAACACTTTTTTTTAAAAAAAAATGCAAGCTGAAGACACCCTTTTGAGAAACTAAGAAAACAGATGTGGAAGCCATTTGTTTAGATGAAGAGGAATTTTCGCTTTTATAGGAATACAATGATTCATGAAGAGGAAAAAAGTCTGTCATCAAGTTTACTTCAATAGACACTCTTGGGTTTGAAGCAGCTTTCTAAATATGGCCACTGCTTTTCTTCACATCTCATCTCTCCTGAAATATCTCAAACTATCACTAACAAACATTACTTTTATTGTCTTTGTTCTTTTAAATTTTCTGCTTACTTAATATATTACACAGGAGGGGGAAAATCCCACTCTGTTAATACGGCATTACATATTTGCCCTTATAGCTTATGTGGCTGGACAATATACTTCTAGTTGAACGATTTATCAAAGCCACGTACCTGAGGTGATTAAAACATAAGGAATGTAAGAAACCCTTGCAATAAATCAGAAATAGGGTCAGGAATGACTGAAACTCAATCACGAACAACTTGGTAACTCTATATCTCATGGTGATTCAATTGAAGTGTAACCCCCAAACCAAAACAACACACACACACACAAAAGTAAGTAAGGTCAGGAAGAACAGCTCTCCTGAAACCCAAAGGAGATGGAATAATGGAATGTTAAATTTTTAAAGAGGAAAGTTTTCTTTCTTGGATTACATCTGTTCAATGGAGATGCCAAGCTGAACAAAATTGGGGATGAAGGGCTGGGAGAACTTGGCATGGAGCATTAGGTTCAACCTGAACCACGTTTAGGTAGTTTCTCTCTTCCTATCCTGCACTCATGCGCATGCTCCATCCCTCTGTATTAGCAATCTCAGGCCTGCTGTGATAGGTGCCTCTCGGCCTTGCTCCTAGGTCTCCACACACAGGGAAAGCAAGCTTGCCAACATTTCCAGTTGTTTAATTTGATAAACAGACTAAAGAAACTCTGTATAGTCTCTACCATGTAATATTATGCTAGGCCTCAATAAAGAATCACAGAAAGGAATCGTTCAGGAATTTTCACCACAGTGCTTTCTACTTTATAGTTTGTTTTTCAAACATAAATACTCTAACCTATACCAAAGAGAATAACATAATCTTGAAGATACATTTTTCATTTTTAGACTGTAGATATTCCCACTATGAGCTACAGCCTAGTCCATAAACTTCTTTAGTCAACAAAAATTCTAGATTCCTGTATATATAGACAGTTGTCTGGATGACGCTTACAGCTTTTATTCAATTCTCAAAGAGGTCATAACCCCCCAATACAAGGCTTCTCCCAAAAATGTATTTTCTCAATTTTCAAAGAGGTTAAAGACCCAAAATACTAGACTCCCAATAAAACATGTAGTATGAAAAACAGTTCTTGTGAATCAGTCCCACAACCATTCTTAATTTATCCATGAGAATGTCAGAGTAGTGACTGGTTTTGATGGCACCATTGTCAGGTATGACATGACAATGAACCTTTATGAACCATCTTAAAAATAAGTGATCTTTATCACAAGATAAGAGAAAAACAGATGAATCCTATTACCAGACAGGAACAGTGTATAATTTAGAGATAACAAAGAATAAGGGATGGTTAATTTCTTATTCAAAGAGACTTCCCTCATCATAACTTGTTTTTGTTTTGAAATCTCTCCCACAAGTGCTCAGTGGTGCTCTGAGTGTTTGGTGATCATGTATGACTGAACTCAAGCCTCTGGCACTGGTCCTTTAGCCATCTCCAGGGCTCTACAATAACTTTTTGAAGTTAGTTTATTATTTAGAGCTAGTGAGACCCAGGGAATGATATGGTGATAAAACAATCTTGCACCATGTATGGAGAAAGGGATATGGTGGTAGAAGGGTTGAAACTCAATTATAATCAGGGCATGCTAAAGGTGAGGTGAAGGGAGAGAGGGAAAGAGACAAAGCTAAGAGGAAAATTTTTGACTTGCTTATGCAGTGGGTAGATAGTGATGTCTTTTTTAAATCAAAGATGAGAGAGCAAAGTAAAAGTGGAAGCAATGAAGGTGATTTTTCATACTGCACAGAATTAGCTATAAAGAAGGTTTATAGACATTCTCATACCAATGTTGATGAGTTCTGGTCAGATTTGCCTGATGCTTTCTATGGCTAGCTGGGTCACATTATCAATAGCATGAACCAGGTGGGGTTTGTTGAGAACTGAATAAAAACTATTTTCTCAGATGTATCTTAATGTCTTCCTCTCCTTCTTTTCTCTCCCCTTTTCTTCTCCTTTTCTTTTCTTTGTTTTTGGGCCACATCCAGCAGCACTCAGAGGTTACTCCTGGTTTTACTTTCAGGAATCACTCCTGGCACGGTGCCCAGGGGACGCTGGAAAGCAAACCTGGGTCAGCCACATGCAAGACAAATGCCCTAGCCTCTATATTCTCCCTCGGGCCCATGTGAACCAGTTAAAAAGTTAAAGTCCTGTTTACTGAGTAAAACCAACTATCTAATGTTATGCTCCAAGAGTAGACATGCCCTGGTCAAGATTTCCTAATTATATCCTGTCCTAGCTCACTTTTACCAATTCGCTTTGCAATCTGAAGAGTAACTCTCCATAAATTACTCCATAAATTAACTCAACAAGCATTTGCAATGGGCTCTGCACTAAAAGTATAAAAGCAGTTTCATTGCCCTTAAAGAATTCAAAGTACAAACTTCTACCTAAGCAATTTTCATTGTCTGTCAATGAAAGAAAAAGTTCAGGAGATCTCTTTGAGAAATGTGAAAACAGAGTGACTAGGCCAATCAGTCTATGCTCCACCAATGAACCTCCTTGTCTTTGGAGCTGCACCTAGTAGGTCTTCAAAAAAGAGAAGGACTAGAGAGATCTTACATGGATCTTAACTACTGCACCTTGAAGTAAAGGAAGTGGAGCCAGAGAGATTGTACAGGGATTAAGGCACTTGTCTTGCACATAAATGAGCAGATTAACCCTGAACACAGAAAGAAGTGAGCCATGAGAAAAGTGAGGGGTAACCCCTGAGCAATACTGGATGTGGCAAAAAAATGCAAAAAACAGCAGTAAGGTACAGAAGTTCAGGTCAATGAGACAATGTCTGGAACCCTGAAATCCAATGAGCAATATGGACATTTTTTAGGTAAGGATTCATATACTCTTTATTCTATTTTTTGGGGGGTGCACACTTGGTGACACTCAGGGGTTACTCCTGGCTAAACACTCAGAAATTGCTCCTGGCTTGGGGAACCATATGGGGTGTCAGATATCGAACTGAGGTCCGTCCTGGTCAGCTGCATGCAAGGCAAGCGCCCTACCGCTGTGCTACTGTTCTGACCTTCATATAATCTTTATTCTTTTATTCTTTATTTGTTTGGGGGCCACACCTAGTGGTACTCAAGGGTTACTCCTGGCTCTATGTTCAGAAATTACTACTGGCAGGCTCGGGAGACCATATGGCATGCTGTGGATTAAACCCGGGTCTGCCACATGCAAGGCTAGTGCCCCACCTGCTGTGCTATCACTCTGGCCCTCATTATACTCTTTCAAGTAGCTTTATTTATCTTTCTCATTCAAAGGGCCTTTCATTTCATATGAGCAGACATCTGTTCTCTTCCTGGCATAATTCATCTTTCCCTTTCTATAAGGACCTTTCTACTTCTATCTATCCTATTTTTCCTCAATGAAGGGCACATTCACTTGAAAAAATGTATATACTGTACTATTCTAGACATGGTACTTAACTCTGCATTCCCTGTTTTATTTTGTTTGGGAGACAATGCCCAATGGTACGCAGGGGTTTCTCCTGGCTCTACTCTCAGAAATCATACCTGTTGGTGCTCTGGGGACCATTTAGGATGCCAGGGATCAAACCTGGGTTGACTATATGCATGGTAAGCTCTCTATCTACTGTACTCTCTCTGCCCCTTCCCTTTTCATATTAATAAATAACATGTATGCTGCCTAGAAAGCTCATATTCAAAATTCAACTCAAATTGTTCTTGCAAAGACCACCACTAGTAATGGTCATTGCTAACTTCAGACCCTTCAACAATTGTGTGCGCATCTCACTTGATGGAAGAAAAGGTACTGCACTGATCCCCTTCTTCATCACTACTTTTCACAGACCCTACTGACAAGCACATATCTCCTGTGAAGGGCAAATGGTCCCCAGTTAAGAATCACTAACTTCTATGGATGACCAGCATAGTCTGTTTAATCCCTATATCCATCCTTAAGAACTAAACGGCTTGTCATAAAGTACAGATTACAGAAATATGCCTAGTAATCAAGATGATAACTATTGGACCAGAGAGCTAACATAGTGGGTAGGGCACTTGCCTTGCATGCAGCTGACCAGGCTTTGATCTGCAGTACCACATATGGTCCCCTGAAGCCTATTAGAAGAGATTCATGAGTGCAGAGCCAGGAGCTCTGAACACAGCTAGGTATGGCCAAAATCAACAACAAAAAAGTATCATTGTTATTATTTCATAAAATTGTTATTCAAGATGGAATTTTCACATTTAGACAGCATTAAAGCCTCCAAAATACACCCGGGATCCCTCTTTTACCCAACCCAGTTAAAACCTCCACTTTGCTCTCTGGAAGTGAAGGCAGACTTAATAGACTATATAAGGTTGCCCCGTCTTCTTATTGTCCAAATCCAGATGAGTCCAACTAATGGGGAAAGCAGCCGACTGGGAGGGTAGGAGGGAAATAACAGTGGACTAATTTGCCACACTAGTTTTCTCCCTGTGGTGTCTTATAGAGAAGCTGCCTAGATCCATTCGCCTATGATTTGAAGGCCTCTTCTCTGGTTAGCTATCACTCCTCTTTTGCACTCCTTTTCATCTGAGAGGGCAACATTCCTGCTATTACTAATTAGCCCTGGAATTGACAGTTCCTTCATAATTTTACTACCACATCTTGGTAAGTAACCTTTTGATCAAACACTCCTATTATTTCTTGCCTCATCTCCCTACTAGGCCCTGTTTGAGAACAAACATTTTCAATTTTATCTGAAAAGTTTAAGTCAAGCCTTTTTTTTTATTTTGGGTTTGGGGGGGGGGGGTCACACCTGGCAGTGCTCAGTGTATACTCTTGGCTCTGTATTCAGAGGGGATTTGGAGGACCAGAGTCTGCTACATATAAGGCAAGTTCCTAACCTGCTATACTATTGCTCTGGTCCCTAAATCAGTTTTACTAAAGACAGAAAAAATGTTCTGCCTAGAAGTACATCCTCCTGAAAGCAGTCTCTAGACACATTGAATCCTGAAAATCATGACTTTAAGATCTATAAGAAGTATACGAAACTATATAATACTATATAACTATATTTTATATGAACTATATATAAAACCATAAATGTTACCACTATTGTAAACATGGGACCTATATGATCATTTTTAAAACCTTCATAAGGAACTTATACTGTGGCATTCCATTAAATAGCTAACTGATGACATATCTTTCACCATGATAGACTGAAAATGCTCGATTTTTTGATTTCCTTTAGCCTCACCTTGGCCCAAAGAGCAAGGCTAACAGTAGTATATGACACCTCTAGCTTCCCTAACAATCTGGCAGTTCTCTATAATACTATGTATTAACTTACAGTGCTGTTTGTTCATGTAACCAATTTAGGTTTTTAATTACACTGTATATTTTAGTGTTGAGAACCAAGAAACCATCTTATATTTGTTTTCCTCACACTTCATGCCTTTAAGAAAGAACATATTCTGTAAATATTTGCTGACAGTTGAAAATAGTATCAACAAAAACAGAACAGAAGGAAATCGGAAAGTGAGCCCAAGAGATAGGTTCACTCACTTTCATATTCTCTTATTTGCCTTGCTTTAGCAATATTCCACCAACAGAAGATACAAAAGTGCTTTACTGCAAGGTGAATATACAATTTCAGGACAACAGCTGTATATCCCTCAAAATTATTTTCCACAAGTAGCCAACATGAGATAGAATTTACAACAGAGACAGGAAGAAGAGTAGGTGGAGTTAGAATAGAAGGAAATGAGGAGGCTCAACAAGAATTAATTACTGGTAATTATACATGCTACAGCCTCTCTTCTTTCTCCACCCTCCAGCTAATCAACAGTGGGAACAGATGTGGTCTGTGGTATTGGGGAGGGGGATGCTTAACAGCTGTTTGGAGAACATGCCATTAAATAACAGCCTTGTCCACAGAAACCCAAGAGTTTTGCTGTTTGAAAGAAAAGAGGTAATGAATATTGACCACAGTCTTACTTTGAACTTCTGTTCATTTAGGCCAGTGAAGAGTTTTTCTCCGGACTTCTGATGAATTATCGCAGAAGTTTTGATATTTTCTGTTACAAGAGTGCCATAATATTTTAATCTATTTCACATCTCATCCCAGAACTCCTGCAATTCGTAGAAAGTTACAACTAACTCTATACTAAGTAAGGATACACTAAACCATAATTACAATAATGATGATAACAAGAAAAGATTTTTTTAATTCCCGCCATAAGAAAACCTAGAACATTCCAGTTCACTCCTCAAAACATTTGAAGGTTGAAGCACAATGTCAAAGCACATAATCTTTCCTATAGAACAGCAATAAGTAAGGGAACCGAGATTTTAATGGAGGAAATATTTGAGAACAAAACTTTTCCCCTCTTTCCAGCTAAGTGTTGCTTTGTCCCCTTCAATGGCTGATGACTATGTGCTGAGCAATATTGGGAAGGGGTGTCAGTCACACAGCATGAGGGGCAATCCCAAAGTCCAGGGAAATGGATACAGACCCAGTGTCAGGAGCTTATCAGATAATTGCTCACTATCATACAAAACTCTTGGGCTAGTGCAACTGAGAATTTCTTGAATTCAGGACAAATTAGGCTCCAAAAGACTCTATGTATTTTTGGTCCCAAATCCAAAGTGGTACTCAATACATGAATGCTAATATTACTGCTCTTAAGCTTCTGATTCGCTTTTGCTGCAAAGTATAAACTATGTTGGAAGTTTTGAAAGCTGTTGAGTCTTGGGGTGGAGAGATTACTGTGGGAAGATGCGTGCCTTGCATGTGGGTGACCAGGCTTCTATACCCAGAACCCCATATTGTCACTTGAGCCTGCCAGAGCACAGGGTGGGAGTAAGCCTGGAGCAATGCTGGTGTGGTCCAAAATAAACCAAAAAATTTCCAACTATTGATTTTGTTAAATGTTATGTGTGGTGCACATATAACAAAATGTTTGAGAGTGCAAATATTCCTAAGCACTAACAAGATAATACACACATTCTGCACATTTAATCCTATTAAATTACTACATGTCTTCAATTTACAATTGTGCATTTGGGAGGGAAATTTCAATTTTTTTCGTTCAGTTTTGAATTGCATGAACTATGATTCAATATTGTTGGGAATAATTAGAAAAAGATGGAGCTGGAGTTGAGGAGAGGAAAGCAAGGTAAAAGATAATGTTAGAATAGGAATAAAGATTTTTAGAATGAAGACATAAAAAAGATAAGCAGATGAATGCAAGAACACTTGGAATTCAAAACTACACATTGATGGTGTCAAAGAGTCAGCAGTAAGTGGTGGGGAGCCCCAGAGATTTTCTGGTGAAGAGCCGGATCTCCGGCACTTAGCTTGAAAATCAGAAAGGCAATGGACAGTTAGAGAGCAAAGCAGTCATGGAGCAAAGGAATGCACGTCTATTACCCGAAAAGGTAAAATGTTCTATTAACTGAGGGATGGGAAATAATACTGAATTTACAGTACTTGAGTATTAACAAAGAATCTAAATCAAAGCAACATGTGTACTGTATTTATTTAGCAGATATATTTAATCGGTTAAATAAGTACTGCTTGTTACCATGAGTCGTGCGCCCCCCCACCCCTGGTCCTCAGATTCACTTTCTACTTTAAGCCCTAACTACAGACTTCAATTCTACAACCAGGGGAGTTTCAAGAAACCTCTTCTTTCTGATAAGAAAGAGACTATATATTCTTTCTCTTTTATTCCCCAGTATGAAGCTATTCTTTTAGGAGTGCTTTGCAAACCCACCTTTTGATCCCTGGAAATAATTTTAATTATCAGCACATATAAGGAAGTTTAAATTAATCTTTCATCCTGAATTACATTGCTTTTCTGCATCAGCAAAGACATATTACCATGCAAAATAATGAGGTTTTTTTTTTTTGGTCTGATGGAGAATATATTTGGAAGAGAAATGGGAGTTTCTGGCAAAAAAAAAAAAATAAAGGCTTCATTACTTCAGCTTTAAATGTAAATTAGGCACTCAGCAGTATGCAAGTTAGGACAATTTTCCTTACACAAGATAAGATGAATTATACTTTATTCCTTAGTTCTTAACAAGAGTCACTTCCTTAGACATACCTAACCCTTAAACAAAGGCTGTTCTTTGTCACAGCTAGGGAAATGTTTTTATTAACTGATGTTCTTTAAATATGAATAAAAATCTCGTCTATACTCATGCTCATAACAAGCTGCTACTTAGGCAAAGAATATCCAAAATGAGTATGGAAATAAAAGAGGGAATATTTGCTTTCTGTATGAATATCACATGTATCACTTCAACTACTAAAAAGGTCTTTAAATAAAACAGCTGTCCTTGACGGTTCTAATATTGTATGACTTTGCAAGAAAATCTTGGCTTTCATAAGTGAAACAGAGAAGCTGATTTAAATACGAGAACTACTGTGGTTCAGTGGCAAAGCTCTTGCCTGCACATGAGACACTGTGTTCATCTCTGCCCTCAGCCAGACAGTGGCCAGGTGTACCACAACCAAATGTGTGGGATTCCCAGTGAGGAGTGAAGCCAAGTGTGTGTAATCCCAGATAAGGCAGCATCAGCACCAACAACAAAGGGAGGGAAGCAAAGAAAAATAAAGGGGTTCCCATGTTTTTAAAAGAAAAAAGGCAGGTCCAGAATGATAGTACAGATAGGGCATTTATGTTGCATGTGACTACACTGGGTTCAATCTCCAGAATCCCATATGGTCCTCAAGTCTGCCAGGAGTGGTTCCTGAATGCAGAGCCAGGAATAAGTAACCCCTGAGCTTTGCCAGGTAAGGCCCAACGTACCCCCAAGTGAAAAAGGTATTAAACACACATCATATCACTCAGATTCATACAAACATAACCAGCAGGATTTCCTGGAGCTGTGTTCTCACTTTTAAATTCTGTGGTGTTTGTGCAACTTTCTTCATTTAGCTGGAACTGGCTGCATCCACATGAATGTCACTGTTCTGCAAAGCCCGTGAGCAATACCTAGTCAATTCCTTCACCCAGAAATTTATCCATTTATCCATATCAGAGACCACCTATTATATAGGTAAGGAGAAAGGACGTTTCCTGAGCACTATGTCCTAGTTCATGAGTCCACTAAAGGATATTAGATATTTAAAGCTAATGCTTCTTTAAACACTCCTGGCAAGAACAGTTCTCCAATGTTAATCTGCATTTTCCCTTTAATTCTGCACAACCAATTAGGTCACTGAGCTATGCTTAATGAAATATTAAGATATATTTAATAACTCACTTAAGTTACAATGCTCAAGGTTGTGGCATCCAACTTTTAAGATCAGTCCTTACAACTCCAGTTGTCAAATATCTTTCCAAGTTAAATTCTCTGACTAATACTTAATCTGAACAGAGTACAATTGACCTAAATGTTTTACATCATGGGATCTCAACTATGTGAATCATCCAATGATCCCTGTTAGTAGGTTACTTTACTTTACAGAATGGCTTTGAAATGTCTAAATTTGTATTCCCTCAACAATTTTCCTGTTGTGCTTAAGCAAATACCCAGAAGGGATGAGAAAGTAGAGGTTTTTATTGTTACATGAGTTTATACTTCTAAGCCTATTGTTCCTTACCATAAGCATTGTGCCTTAGGAAGCATTAAGAGCAAGTATATGCAAATTTTCAAGAAGCATACTTCAAATAGATATTTTACATTATATAGAAAGATTCAGGAAATATATCAAATAATTTGAGTCTCCCAGATAAAATTAGAAACAGCAGAAGTACTTGGGAGTGTTCTCTCACCCCTCCCCTGTAAAACCCACAGAAAAGTTAGGTTCCATATTCAGTGTCCCTGCAAGGGTAGAAATGGTCCCTTGGTACCGTCTGATATGGTGTTCACCAGCCATACATGAGAGCTACACTTCTGAAATATGGCTAGTGTGATGGAGAAATTGCATTTCTAATTTTATGGGGGTTTAAAGAATTAACTTAGTAGCTGAATGTGGATAGTGGTTATCATGCCTACTGAATTCTGAGCTCTTGAATTCTGGCTGATGTGACTGCATGACTGACTTTTATTTCACTTTAATTAGTTAATGTGAAATCCAACAAAACACCTGTGGTTAATGGATACCATTTTGAACTGTAGAGATATCGTGGAGATCAAGAACACTGATATCTGTGGAAGCAAAATTCGTACAAAAACCTGCTATCAATGAGAATAAGTTTTGAGAACAAATGGAGAGGGGCTGGAGAGATAGTGTAGCAGGTAAGGAACTTGCCTTACATGTGGCCAACTGGGGTTCAAGCCCCAGGATCCCATATGATCTCCAAGCACCATGAGAAATTATACCTGAGTGTAGAGCCATGAATAACCCCTGAGTATTGACAGGTATGGCCCTAAAACAAAACAAAACAAACAAATGGAAAGGAAACTAAGAAATGGTAAACTAAGAAAGTAGACCTGTATACATTTTAGCTATTAGACAATCAACAGGGGGAACCCAGAAGTCTAAAAGTGACTGCCTTGCAAGTGTGAGGACCTATTTGATCTTAGAAGCTCTGATATCTAGTCTGTCAGCTCCGCAACAATGTGCAATCCCCCTGAGCATCACAACAAGAATGTGCTCTCCAACATGCACAACCAGACATGTGCAAGCCTGGGACTCACATCCTGAATCTCAGTTTTGCTTCTTATCTCAAATAAACCATTAGAGGAAGGTAGTGTAATTTTTCATGAAACAACTAAACTTATCTGAAAATGAAACTATGTTAACTATGTTAACAGTTCAAAAAAACCAAGGCCATTTAGAGTAGGTTGAATGGTTACTGATACACAAAAGCTCTATGTTATATATTCTACCTTTGACATTCAAATTAGATCATTTAGGTAGAAGGACTGAAAACAATGAAGAAACAATAAACACACAACAATCAATTATTGTTGCTGCTACTGCTACTACTCTAGTTGTTGTGGTTCTTGCTATCAAGGAACTGCAAGCTGGTATCTCTACAAGCCTTAGGAGGGTTTTTTTGGGGGAGTGGGAGGTTTGGGTTTAGGACCACACTGGGCAGTATTCAGGGGTTATTCCTGGCTCTGGGCTCAGGAATCCCTCATGGCTGGCTCAGGGGACCATATGGCATGCTGGGGAAGGAACCTGGGTCAGAGGCGTGCAAGGCAAATGACATACTCACTGTTCTATCACTTCAGCCTCTGCCTGGAGGTTTTGGCTTTGTGGACTGTCATGAGAACAAGTGTAGAAAAGTGTGATTATTAGTCTTAGCATTATAAAAAATGCTGCAAACTAGACAATTTTTTAATCCTAACTATATACCACTGGTAAACAAATATTTAGAAAATAATCTTAATAAAACTGGTGTACAATTGGAAGATTTGAAATTCCAGAAAAATTCAAGCCAAGCCATTCCTACTTTAAGGCAACTCGTGCCCCCTATGCCTTTTGTAGGGAGTTCTAGTATATTCCTTTAGGTTTAAAAATATATCATGCAGGGCCAGAGAGATAGCATGGAGGTAAGGCGTTTGCCTTTCATGCAGGAGGTCATCGGTTCGAATCCCAGTGCCCCATATGGTCCCCCGTGCCTGCCAGGAGCAATTTCTGAGCCTGGAGCCAGGAATAACCCCTGAGCACTGCCGGGTGTGACCCAAAAACCACTCACAAAAAAAATATCATGCAAGTTTGGTTGCTGGACTTCCTAGGTTTGCTATTTAGATATTTCCTAAAGTTTCAAATATACTCACATTATCTACAATAAAGGAGATAAACTGAAACCATATTAAGAGATTGACTTAAGAACAAAGGTAGGCCCAGAGAGATAGCACAGCGGCGTTTGCCTTGCAAGCAGCCGATCCAGGACCAAAGGTGGTTGGTTCAAATCCCGGTTTCCCATATGGTCCCCTGTTCCTGCCAGGAACTATTTCTGAGCAGATAGCCAGGAGTAACCCCTGAGCATTGCTGGGTGTGGCCCAAAAACCAAAAAAAGAACAAAGGTTCCAGGAGGGAGGGAGAGAGGGGAGAGAGAAAGAGAACAAAGAGAGAGTGACAGGGAGAGGGAGAAGGATAAAGGGAGAGGGAGAGAGGGAGAGAGGGAAAGAAAGAGAGAGAATAATGCGAATAAAGCACTCTCAATGCACATACCTGACCCAGGTTCCATTCCCAACACCCCATATGGTCCCCAAGCACCACCAGGAGTGTTAGTTGAGTGCAGGGACAGGATTAAGTCCTAAACACTGCTGGATTTGGCTTCAAAACTCAAGAACAAAAGAGTGCTTGGCATCAATAAATCATAAAAAATAAAAGTGCAATCATCTATAAGTACTTCAAAAAAGTCAGATTATGGAGGACCTGAATTCAATCCCGGCATCCCTTATGGTTTCCCAAGCTGGCCAAGAGTAATTTCTGAGCACTGAGCCAGAAATAAACCCTGAGTACTAATAAGTATGAACCTCCCCAAAAGGCCAAAGTATGATATTTGGGGGTATATGGGACATGGGATTAACACACCCGTTCCACACCATGGATATTGGGCAAGAGACTACCAGCCTATGAAGGAGAAACCTGTTTGCAAAATGGATGTGGTACCACTGCTGAAATCAACCAAGAGACTGTCCACATACATATACGCCTAGATCCAGAATCTGAAGGCCTTTAAGTGTTTCTAAAAACAATCTAAGTGTTTTATCTTGGGAAGCAAGCCGAGAATGAGCTTGTGACTCAGTGAAATGTATTAAAGCTGGGTTTGAGAAAATTTATATGAACAAAGAAAATGGTCAGAAGAGAAATAAGCCCAAAGAACAGACATGGGCAAGCTTGACTGCTCAGAATTATTCAGGGGAAGCCCAAATAGAGCCTGTGGCAGGTGTATCCTAATCATGGATTATCTAACCAAGTCCCTTTGTTTTGATTCCATTCTCACCAAGCAACCTTATGATTATAATTTGGCTTCCCATGTGGCTTGTCTATAAAGAGAAAATGCACTAATCTCTCAGTTCGACCTCACCAGTCTAATTAACAGCTGTAGTTCTCATTTCAAATGAACAAATTGGCATTAGGGCATGTACATGTGAGTCTGACTATCCAGTGTGCTAAAAGGGTCAGATTTCTGAGTCTACAAGAATATAAGCTCCTTGTTCACCACTGAACCTCTGTGGCTAAAACAATGCAGGGCTCATGATGGTCGCTTAGTAAGTATCGTGTGAGGCCTAGAGCTCTAAGATCTAAGATGCCTTCTAGTGGCTTTTAAATCACAACAGATAATAAAAGGCATAAATGTTTAATAAAATATGATCAGAAAATAAAGGCCCATTATAAACAAGAGACTTCAGAATCTCAGCATTGGGGCCAAAGCAATGGTTTGACAGATAGGGCATTTGCCTTGTACACCATTGAGCTGGGTTCGATCCTTGGCACCCTAATGTCCTCTGAGCCTTGCCAGAAGTGATGCCTGAGCCAGAGCCAGGAGTAAACCCTGATCACTGCTGGGTGTGGCCCTCCCAGAAAAATAAAACCTAAAATACATAAAAGATAGTATATCAATACCAAGTGGGTATTTCCCAAAGAATACACGATTACTTTAACATGTAAAAATCAATCAATATAAATCACAGTAATAAAACGTTAAGCTAAAATCCCTTATAATCATCTTAATAGAGAAAAGGCATTTTAAAAAAATTCAATATCCATTCCATAGCTTTACAAAATTTTCAGGAAAATGAATACACTAATTTCTTCCATTTGCTTTTTTATTGGTGAGGACATCCCAAGATCAGGGGGTTCAGGAATCCTTCTGGAAGTACTCAGCCAATTACGCCAGACAGCTCAGTGCTCACACCCTATGACATATGCTACTTGAAGAGGGCAGAGGGGAGGGGCAGTGTGACACCAGTGATCGAATTTAGGTCCTGGTGTACTTACGACATGCTCCCTTCAACTCTGAACTATCACCTGGACCAGAATTTCTTCCATTTGAAAAAAAGTGAGGGGGAAACCACCCAGATCTGAACAGTACACTTAATAGTACAAGTCTGAATACTTTCTACCTAACATTAAAACAACCAAGGATTCCCATTTTCACCACTTCTATTCAGCATTACAGTCACTGACAAGCTCATCTAGCTTGTCTATAAAATATAAGATCAAAAATACCAACTATAAAAAATAAATGCCACGGATAAACAAAAAGCACAATGGTTGATACTAGAGAAGAACGGGGAAGGGGCACAAGTCTTTTCAAGCTGTGTGAGGCCCAATGAAAAATTTTCTGAAAAAAAAAATTATCCCTAAATCCACAAATACCCATTATGATGAAAAGGTGAAAAGCAATGAAAGTATTTCGATTTATGTCACATTGAACTAAATGAAATGACTGATATTCAATTGTGTTTAGCCTAAAATAGGTAACAAATGCACCAATACAATCATCAGAAGAGTCATTAAGAACATGACTCTGGAGTCAACTACCTACGTATATCACCCTACGCTATTGATTAACTAGTTGTATAATTTGGTTAGTTTATTTAACTTTGGTTTCCTCATCTGTAAATGGGTAAGTGGAAATATCTATTTTGTAAATTTGTTCTGAAGTATTGATGAATTTACATATACAAAGCAACTAGAACAGTTTCTAACACATGATTAAAATCATGACAGTGAGAGACAACGATTTTGGCTCAAACACCATCCAGGATAAAGTTCTTCTACCAGTTCCCTCTAGTGATTAAAAAGAGAAGACTGAAAGAGACTACACCAATATTCTAGGTCATTTTACATCATATTTCTATAATTATGAAAGCAGAGGACAAAAGGTTTCTATCACCACTACACTAACAAAAACAGCATCTATCTAAACTGAGGCTATTCTTCAGTTTCTCTGAGAACTGACAAATTAACTTCAAGGTTGAAAATCAGTTTCTAGTCAATTCCTAGATTGACATCAACTAAGTAAATCAACATTCTCCAGAGTAATGGCTTCTATCATGTTTCTATAGCAAACTTTCTATCAGTGCCAGTCATTTGAAGAAGTTCAACATATATACATGATACTTAGAAAACCGTACAATATGCTGAGTGCCATATCACACACATATTTCACACACCAAGCACGGAGTTACATAGTAATTAAAATGACAAACGTGGGTTCAATCTTTGTTCCATCACTAAATGTATGACTAGGCAAGTTATACAACTTCTCTATGACTCATTTCCTCTTTTCCAAAAACAGGAACAATCATCTCCTAAGTTGGCACTGAGAATTAAAAAAGTGAATGTACATAAAGAGCCGAGGATAGTGCTCAGCACATAGGACAATGACCGTATCAGTTATAGTAGTTTTTTTTTTCAAAAGCTATCAAAACCAAATTTATTTTAGTTTAGTTGTTGGTTTTGGGACTATCCCCAGCTCTAAACTTAAGGGTCATTCCTGGCAGTGCTTGGAGGACCTTATCATGATAAGGATCAAGCCCAGGTGTCCTGCATGCAAAGCATGTGCTCAATTTGTTTAGCCCTCTCCCCACAAAACTTCAATTCATTTCATTCAGAATATAAGCATAAGCCATTCAATATGTTAAAAAGACTCTAATAAAAAAATGGCAATATACTATCTAAAAGTTAGGTGTCATGCTGTTCCTATTGTATTGTCATAGAAAAAGCATTAATATTTGACCACTCAGTACCAGAACGATAACCACGGATAGGACTTGCTTTGCACAAGGCTGACATAATTCAATACCGGCCACCCCATATAGTGTCCACTGTGCATGTCCAAGAGAGATCCTTGAGCACAGAGTCCTAAGCACTGTTGGGTATGAATTCAAAACAAAATAAAGAATATCTGACCACTCTAAGGGTAAATACTAATAACAGATCCTATCAAATAAACTTGTGCATCAGGCCTGGAACATACTTAAGTTACTGTTCTTTAAGTTGTGCTGTTTTCTATTTCTAGAACATACTGAATATTAAAATAATGCTTCCTTTATCATCTTGCATCACACTTTAGTTATACGTGGACATCTATTTACAAGACAATATAAAATTACTGTTAATTGTGTTCTTTCAACCTTGAAATATTAAGTCAGTCTCACTTTCCCTTTACATCAGAGTCAATTGACTGCCTCCCACACTTTCGTTTTCTTTGACCCATAGAGGCAATAAATAATAAGATTAAGCAAATACCTTAAAGGCAAGTGAGCTCAACTTTCTTTTCACATTTTTTTTTTTTGGTTTTTGGGCCACACCCGTTTGACACTCAGGGGTTACTCCTGGCTATGTGCTCAGAAATCGTCCCTGGCTTGGGGGGACCATATGGGACGCCGGGGGATCGAACCGAGGTCCTTCCTCGGCTAGCGCTTGCAAGGCAGACACCTTACCTCCAGCGCCACCTACCCGGCCCCTTCTTTTCACATTTAATGACTCCACGAGAGTAACTCAAAATAGTTTTTTTTCCTAAGATTCTGAGAGGCAAAATCCACTTCTTTACTACAACCAGCAGTGAATGGCATGCTCTACCTAAAGTGACAGTAGGTTCATGAAACAAAACTCTAAAAAATCTATTCTAGAAGAACTCAGAAACATTTTTACTTTCAAGAAATTTAAGTAGACTGGAGAGATAGTAAAGTACGAAAGGTACTTGCTGTGCCTGTAACTGACCCAGGTTTGCTCTCCATACCTCATATGGTCCCCTTAACCCCAATAGCAGTGATGCCTGAATGGGAGGGAGGGAGACAGGGAGGAGAGAGGGAGGAAAAGAAGGAAGAAATGAAGGAAATGACTGAAATATACTCCATTAATATGGAACCATCATAAACCCTACCTGTTTCCAGAGTCAACTGGTTGACCATAATTATAAAAAATAATATAAACATGTTATCAAAAATAAAAGCCAAATACTCATAAGGTATTTTACATACTTTAATAAATATCAATACTATACAAGTTTAAAACACATTTTTGCTCCAATCTAATTATTTTGCATACCTCTGTTGACTGTTATATTTAGTTATATACTGGTAAGAATTTGTGTTTGTTTGTGAACTAACAAAATGTATTACTCAAGAAACTTATCAAAATGAAGATTAATCACTACAATCATGAGTGGGCAAGGGCTTGGGAAAGTTTAGGGGGTAGCACCCACTTTGAAGGCATGAAGCTGCAAATGTGATCCTGGCAGCACTCTCACATGTGGTCTCGATGCCCCACATGAAAATGTGTGATGTCTGATACTATGAAATTGAGTATCTGTAGACACTACAACTCAACAAAACTATGCGACCTTTGGTGAGCACAAATGAAACAGAAGAGATACCACCAAGTGCCTGAGGACCACAAGGAAGCATATGTGATCCCCATCATTGGAACAGAAAAGGGAAAGGAAGACAAAGGAGGGAGAAGGAAAAAACAAATACCATGCATACGTGCAATACACAATTAAGAATTATGAAAATTATGCACACTTCACCGCGATAAAATTTGGATGATCTTTAGGGACATAGTCCCTAAGCCAGTCACAAAAAGACAGGTACTATATGACTCATCATCTAATTTACAGAAACAAAGGAAAATGGTACCTGGGGGGCTAGAGATGGAGAAAAGAAAAGTTCCTAGTCAACAGATGTAGACTTTTAATCCTGGAAGATGAAAAATTTCTGGAGATGTGACTTAAAACAGTACAAATAATTTAGTTCTAAGTTACTAAATATAGCTGAATGCTATACTAAGATAGGATGCAGTTCTTTGTTGAGCATTTTTGGCACAATAAAAAGATCACAAGTTTTTCAAAATAAATTATTTTTTAAATTTTAGTCTATAAGAGAAAGAGCTCAGGTGGTAAAGCTACCCTGCTAGGTCAAGCACTGCTAGGAGAGGCCTCCCAGCACCATAAGGGGTGGCCCTATTAACAAAGTTTATTCTGAGACCAGAGCGGGTAGGATGCTTTCCTTGTATGTAGCTGACCTGGGTTCAAGTCCCTAGTATCCCATAAGGTCCCCCCGGCTCCGCCAGGAATGATTCCTGAGAACAGAGCCAGTCTAACTAACCTCTGAGCACCACTGGGCATGAACCCCACCCCCCAAAAAATTTTTTTCTGCCAGAACTAGTACAGGGGCTAAGGTGCATGTCTTGAACAGGACTGATACTCACATGTGGTCTCGATGCCCCACATGAAAATGTGTGATGTCTGGTACTATGAAATTGCGTATCTGTAGACACTACAACTCAACAAAACTGGTCCCCCAAGTCCTCCCAGGAATAACCCTTGACCCCAGAGCCAGAAGTCAAACCCTACAGAGAATCAGGTGTGTCTTCACACCATTTCCCTCTTTTTTTAAAACTTTATATAAGCACCATGTTTACAAAAAGTGTTCATTGTTGGTTTGTCATACAATGTACACCATTCTTCACCAGTGCACCCTTCCTGTCACCAATGTCTCCTGTTTCCCTCTTACACCCCTCTCTGCCTTGCTCTAGGGCAGGCAAATTGCTTCTCTCTTTTATGCTCTCAGGCCGCCCTTTCTTTCCTTTTTGAAATTGTGGTTTATACTGTTGTTAAAGGAGGGGTGCCTTGCCTGTTAAGTTTCTTCCCTTTCAGTTCCCAGTTCTTCTCCAGAGCCATCAGTTCCAACTATTATTGTCCTAGTAGACCCTTCTCTACTCTAGCTACACTCACCGCTATTTGTGGCAAGCTTTCTACCCTGGAATGGACCTTCTGACCTTTGTCTTTATCTCTCTGGGTATTATTACGATATTTCTTGTTTTTGTTTTTTTGTGGTTATTTGGGTCACACCCGGCAGTGCTCAGGGGTTACTCCTGGCTCCATGCTCAGAAATTGCTCCTGGCAGGCACGGGGGACCATATGGGACACCGGTATTCGAACCGATGACCTTCTGCATGAAAGGCAAACGCCTTACCTCCATGCTATCTCTCCGGCCCCTCTTGTTTTTCTTATATGCCACAAATGAGTGAGATTATTCTATGTCTATCCCTTTCCCTCTGGCTCATTCAAAACATTTTTAAATTTTTCATTATTTAATTTTTCCCTAAGCCTTATTTCCCTAACTTTCCATTGCCTAACAAGAATGATATAAATAGAATCCTATTAACATTCTTTAACAAAGAATACAATCTCTGTATCAATGTTAATTCGGTTCTATGAAATTCAAGTTAGTTATTCAAAATGCTTTTGATATAAGTAAAACTATAACCAAACATTTACCGGACAACATAATATTTCCTAACAAACACATTGCAAGGATGCTTGCAGGGTCATTCTAATCTAACCTTGCTTTAATCAGAGAACCAGCTTATTAGACTAACATGTGAAAAAGAGACTCAAATTATATTGTATTTAATTTGACCTTTTACTAGTGCCACTTTTTTGTTTTGTTATTTGAAGGGCCAATAACATGGAGGCCCCTTCAGGTTATACTCAAGGCTTACTCCTGGCTCTGTGCTTAGGGATCATACCTAGGGTACTTGGGGGACCATTTGGGGCGCCTTGAGTATCCAAGACAAGTTTGGCAAAGCAAGCAGCTCACTCTTGTACTATATCTCTGGCTTACTAGTGGCAATTTTAAAAGCCTGGATTTGAGTGAAACATGGCCGAAAAAAATAAAGCATCTTGAGCACTGAACCAACCGTAAGAAAGCCATCCATCAATAAATGAAATAAAGACCTTCTATGAGTCAGTTCCTGTGAATCAATTTCTAAGGATTAAATAAAAGATATGTTCATGTCAGAAGGAAAAACAACTTATGTTAAGACAGGAATAAACCTGGAAACAGTGTCAGCTTGGTAAGGCCTAGATCATTTTCATTTGCAATTTCAAAATTTATATTCTTTCTGGTTAAGTTTTGTTGTCATTTCTTTGTACTTAAACAGTTCCCAGGCACCCAGTTTCCCTTGTTCACATTACTGTCTGCCACAATTCTCAACTACAAATTTATTAAATGTCATAAGCACTTGAGAAAATAAGAAATAATCATATGAAAACGTGGTAAGGATAAACCAAAGTAGTTTCTCCATCAGAAAATGCGGCCCCACACTCCGTGGCAATTGCTTGAGGAAGTTGTTTTGACAGTTCTCAAGGGCAAATAGAAATCTGTCCTCAGTCTATATTATAGAAAATATTTAAGTACAGTTTTGTAAGCTACAGACTATCCACAAATTTGTAATAAGTTTGAGAAAGGCACTGTCTGTTGTCTTTTTACATGCTCTGCTATAGTTTAGAGTTTCTCCTGGATAGTTCTGCAGCTCTTACCCAATTTAGGGAAAGAAAAAGGGGGTAAAGCTATACAAATCAGATCCACCCAACTAGACTGAGAAAAAAGATAGAGGAGGGAAAAGAAAAGAGCCTTTAAAAAGACTGCATGCAATAATTATGTTTTCCTACCTTACCCCCTTCCTTCACTGTGCATTACACTGCCAGCATGAGTCTTCCAGATGACTTTTAAGTGGCAATAAGAGAGTAAGCATTCTGTTAACTGGGTAAAAGGTGGACAAAATAAACATAGCCAACTCCAACTTTCCAAAGACTAAGGAACAGCTAAAGTTACTGAATACAAATGTTGTAAGACCTGCTTGAATTATAGACCCAACAACTGCATTTTTTTTCTGATAGTCACTTACTTCTATGATGAATCAGTGTTTTTCTACAGTAGTGATCCATGACACAGTATGAAATGGGGATACCCAGGGGCTCTGGCATGGGAAGGCTGACCTTTTGGTTTGACATCAGACCTGAGCTGATTGAGTGGCACCCAATGGGATCCCATATTTTCAGCTATGAACTACAGGTCCTTTCCATGTAAGCAGGAGAAAAAAGTCTCTTATTCAAATGTTTAGAGGCCTATTTCAAATCTTCTAGAGTCCATATCTATTATTCTACTAGTTTGCAGGGTTGCACACTGCATACCGAATACAATGCAAGGACAATAGGATAGACAGATCAGTTCCTCTTTATGGTTTCTGTATTCCAAGAACTGCCAGGGTCTAAGTGCAATCTTCCTACTGAAGTCTACACAGCTTTCAGGTTTATAAACTCTGAAGATTCAAAGGAGAACCAAAGTCTACGTAAATCACCAGGTTTAACACTCTAGCTCAAAATACATGAGAAAAGATCCCAGGTCTTGAAGGCAGAACTTCCCCCTAAAGTTCACTCCATATGGGTGTGTGTGTATATATGTGTTCCGGTGTTCCTCTTTCAAATCACTCTGGTAATACATTTGCATGCTCTAAATTCTAGCTGGTAAACCAATCTTACTCAAAATGGGAAAACTTAATGTAACTACAAAAGAATATGCTCTGTAAAAACGTTTCCTCTGAAACATGTTACTCTACCTGGCCCACCTGACCTTCTGGGCCGCTGCACAGCCCAGATTCTGCTAGTGGCTCTGGAACTTAAGATCCAGACATCCTTGAGCAATTCGTTCACTGCAGTTACTAACAGACACCAAACTAAGGGCAATCCAGTGTTCAAAACAATGGGCAATGGGATGTTTTTCAAGTTTTGACTCCCAATATTCACCCAAAGTCACCTGCTGATGCATTTTATGGAAAAAATACGCCACTCCATTTAAAATTTGAGCTGTAGAAGTTTATATCATCTAATACATTAAATAACAGACACCATGTGATTGCATATGTTTAAAATCCTACTAGTTATCTAACAAATGAACAACTTAAACTTGTTTTCAATACCAAATTTCATGACAAAAATCTCAAGGCACTTTATATACTATGTGTCATTAACTCCCATGTATCTTTGACAAGTGTGGCAAAAAGCCAATGCTCCAAATATTACAAATGGGAGCATAAAACAATGACAAGACATGTCAGAAATCATTCAGAAAAGAACTTTAAGAAAGAAAGCAATTGCTTTGGCTTCCAAGTCAGCTATGTAATTTTATTTTGGAACTGCCATTATATAGCTAAAGAGCAAAAAATTAAAGTTCATAATTACAAAAATGGGGGCTGGAGTATAGGTAATAGATCAGATAGGGCACTTGCCTTGCATGCAGTTGATCCAGGTTCAATCCCTGACATCCCAAATGGTCCCTCAAGCCCATCAGGTGTGAACCAAAATAAAAAAAAAATACGGGGGTATCCTCTTACATGACTGAAACCCAACCACAATCATGTCTATAATCAAGGTGTTTAAATAAAATATTATTTAATAAACAACAACAAATAATTGCAGAAATATTTGTTAAAGGCAGATGTTTCCAAATTTATTTGACCACCACACCCTTTTCAGCAAATAAAAATTAATCAGCATCAACCTGGAAATCTACCTTGTTTAAGTGAACAAAAGCACCCCCAATAACATCTGAAACAGCAATCACCCCACTCTACGGGTCCAGCATCCCACCTAGAAGATTCTCAGATACTTTGGAGAAGATGGTTTTCAATGGTCACACTCCAACAAACCAAAGTGGGCTCATAAACTCACCCCAGAGTATAGAACTGTGGTTGTTCCACTTAGACTAAGAGCATCCCCAGCCGCTACAGAATAACCTCCAGATCCTAGCCACTAAGGAAAGGTGAAGTCCACCTCCGCACCCCAAAAGTCAACGAGGACACTGCCAGACCGAAGTTTCTCCTTAGAGTTCTGAAGGAATTCTAATACACAACACAACTGCTGATGAACAAACAACCATTTTCTTCCCCTTTTCTTGAATGTTTATAGAAAACTTGCCCTCATTCCAATAGCTGTCCTCCAGTCACTGTGGCTTACAGCAGCAGCCTCAGAAAAGACTTAGAGACTGAGGCAGGAAGGACAGAGCTAGGTGTAGATTAGAAGGACCAAACCTCTCTAAGACAAAGCTACAAGGCCTCACTGCATGCAATGATACTGGTCACACTGAATCACAGAACCAGCCTAGAGCTTATACATCTGAAGAATGACTGAATAGGTCATCTAGGCCAAATTGGGATCCAATAATGGCTTCCTTTTATACTTCATACTTATAATAGTCTGGAAGCTTCTTGAATTCCTCTACTATCAGAAAGAGCAACTTTCTACTTAGTAAAAAAAAAAGTACCTTTTTTTCATTTGTATCAATAACATCTCTGCTCTATGGAACCACAAAGACTAAAATCTCAACTTTTTCTTTAAATGATGATCTAATATCATAAAAATAAATCCAAGACTTGACCATTACATTTCATTTGCAATATGGGACCATTTTGCTGACCTACCAGACCTTTATGATGTTGACTTTGCCATTTAAAAGTATGTGTTATCAGGACAAGAAAGATAATACAGCAGGTAAGGTGCTTGGAGGATTCCCAGCACCACATATGGTCCCATGAGCCCTGCCGGGGGTGAACCCTGAGCACAGAGCCATGAGTAAGTCCTGAACACAGCCAGGTGTGGCTAAAACTGCCCCTTACACCAAATAAACAAATAAAAATATGCCATCTACCCTAGTAACAGAAACATTAGCAGTACTTACTAAAGACCAAAAATTAATCTATTTTCTAATCAAAACTAATTTAAGCACCCCTGGATATGGTCCCCAAATTTTTACAAAGTAAAGAGAATATATTTTCTATGGTAAGAAATTTGGTAATATGTTTTGACAATTCACATATTTTAACACCGAAGTTCCAATTATGAGAATTTATCCCAAGGGAATAATCAGAAATGTAGACCAAGATTCATGTAGTTATTTTCGATAGTTCTATTTATAATTGTGAAACACTAGAAACATGAGTGTCCTAAATTAGAGGCACAAATAAATAATTCGACATCTCCCTGCTGAAACCTTAAGAGTAAACATTCATTTCTAGACATATAAATATTTTATTATATTAAAATAACTGTGATTGGCTCTATATAGCCAGACACTCTAGCAAAGTAAACTAAATATAAATTTCTTTGAAAATAGTATTCTTTAAAAAATAGCATTCTTATGAGAATATACAGACAGAAAGAGATAAAAATGGTTAGGTTATGAGTGATTTTTTTCATTCCTCAGTTTCTGAATATTTTCTTGGTATACTACAATAAACACAATGATTTTATTATCAATAAAATACAATAAAAACTTTCAGAATGACATATATGAAATTACTGATATTCAGATGCTTTTGACTTTCAACTACCACTTTCATGTGGCCCAACAACCTAATATTAAGCCTAAAAGGAAAAACAAAATTAACAACACTACTTGTTCTTGGTGAATCAATACTAATCCTTGGTGATAGCCATAAAAAGCTGAAAAACAATTGCTGAGCAATTTTTTATAGAACTGTATTGCATAGCTCACTAGTCTATAATTTTCTAGAGTTTACCTTTCAGAAAACAGAATCAACACTAACTTTTGCCTCCTAGACAGAAACCCTCAAAAAAAAAAAAACTGGAGTGGTTATATGGAATTTGCATCTCAAATTACAAGAATTAAAGATTTAATGACCCTGTTATTTTTGCACTAAAGAAGCACTGAAAGATTTATCACTACTGTAGGCTGTAGGAGATGCTAAAGAACCCTACCTTCAGGCCTACAATAATAACACAACTAAAGCTTATCCTACACTTACTAGACAACAAAAAGCAGGCACGCATTCTCATTGACCAATGTTAATCTCCTCCCTGTAGTTCCCATCATATTAGAAAAATCAAAACCTAAAGATCTGTCTCAAGGAAGGGGAGGTGATGTTGTCCAAGTGGCAGACTCCAGCACAACTACTGTCCAGGATTCCTCACTAACCGATTCTGTTCCAATGGCCTTCTCCTTCAAGCATGTAGAAAGGTGAGGCACTGTGCTAGCAGCTAAAAGCACCTGATCAAACTTGTCTGGCTGAGAGCTGGAATGTATGTAATAACGCCTAACCTTTGAAAAGGGTTTTCTGTTGTTGCTGTTGTTTTTGTTGTTGTTGTTGTTGTTTTGGGGGGGAATCATACCCGGTAGTGCTCAGGGGTTACTCCTGGCTCCACGCTCAGAAATCACTCCTGACATGCTTGGGGGACCATATGGGATGCCGGGATTCGAACCAATGACCTTCTGCATGAAAGGCAAATGCCTTATCTACATGCTATCTCTCCAGTCCCTGAAAAAGGTTTTCACCTAGCTTGGACTCTGATTTATACTTACCGATACAAGTATTTTTAGTGTAACTTGTTAAGGATAACAAGTCAGCTTTTATCCTAAAAAAATGAATCCCTGCTTAGTTTCTACCCAAAGGATCAAAGTGAGATACATTCAGGAGAATTTCAAGATCCCTTGTGTTAGAGTAAAACATCTTTTTTAAATTCTTTATTATAGGCCACACTCAGCTGCACTTACTCCTGGCTTGGTGCTCAGTGATCACTTCTGGAGGTGTTTAGTGGCCCATATGCTGGGTATCGAACCCAGGTTGACAGGCAATACAAACACTACCTGCTCTAGTGTCTCTCTGGCTTACAAAAGCAAAACAGTTTTACTGAGTTCTTTTTATATTTTAGAGTTGTTTTTATTTTAATTATTTTTTTCTATTTTCTGCAGTGCCTAGAATCAAACCCATAGCCTCACACATGTACAAAATGAATTCAACTAATATGCTAAATGGCTATGTATTGAATTGCAATTAGAGTATCCTATGTTAAAGGAAAAGAAAAGGAAATTGCAGCTGATAAGAATTTAGAATAAAGAAAGCAAAAGTTCAGGAAAATTACCTAGGAATAAATATAGTAGGGGCTCCCAAGGAGTGCTCAGGATGCTGTGGTGTGACTTAACAATTCTCAGCTGACCAAGCCATTGGTGCAATGCAAGGACCAGAGGATGAGGTTCCGCTCAGACCCTAGAATGCTGGGAACCTCCAGTCATACCTGCCAGTACTCTGGGGTGTCCAGGGATGAACCTAGGGATGATGGGGGAACATATCCACTACCTGTCAGCTTCCCTAGGAATAATTTTTTAAAGAAGTGAAAGAGTAATAAGAAGTATGAGACACTATTAAGAGACATAGATCAGGATATTAAAAGATGAAAAGACATTCATGTACAAATATGGCAGAAGATGCATGCTGGGAACAGAGGTGGAGGGAGGACAACATTGGTGGTGGGAATGCCCCTGATTCAATGTCACTATACACCTGAAATACTACTGTGAACAATTCGTAATCCACTTTGGTCAAAATAAAAATTATGAATAAAAAAATCTTTTCTCATTAAAAAAAGTCAAATGTCCATTTACACAGCTTAGTAGGGATATAATGGGTGCAGTCATTTTAGAAAAGAATATGGAGTTTCCTTAAGAGGCTAGAATGTAGCTTCCAAATGATAAGGGATTCAAACTTTTGGCTATTTAACAGAAGAACTCGAAAATGAATTACAAAATTACAAATATTGCCTAATTCCAATATTTGCTGCAAAATTCACAATAGGTAAAATATGTTAGCAACTGAAATGCAGGTCAATAAATGACCCTATAAAGATGTGACATTTCTATAATCCAAAAATATGAAATTTTATCATGTGCAACAAAATGGAAGGAACACAAGAAAATTATTCAAGTGAAAATAAGTCAAAAGAAAAAAGACAAGTATTGAATTATTTCAGTCCATGTAATTGATAAAATAAAAAAGGCAAGCCAATATGAAATTAAGATTACTTGTGGAAGAGAAGGGGAGAGAAAGCAAAGGGGTATTTTAAAAAGTACCTTACTGTATTATAATATTAAAGAAAGTACAGTATTTTAGCAATGCAAAAAAAGTTTAATGGCTATAAAAATAGACAATCTTGGGCCCGGAGAGATAGCACAGCGGCGTTTGCCTTGCAAGTAGCTGATCCAGGACCAAAGGTGGTTGGTTCAAATCCCGGTGTCCCATATGGTCCCCCGTGCCTGCCAGGAGCTATTTCTGAGCAGACAGCCAGGAGTAACCCCTAAGCAACGCCAGGTGTGGCCCAAAATAAAAAAAAAAAAAGACAATCTTCACATACCAAAATGAAACACCCAAGCCATTGTGAACTTAGAAACTTAACTAGAAAAGAATCTGCCCAGGATTGTGAAAGCATCACATTTTTATTGAAAAAAAATTTATATGAAAACAGAAGCTGGCAGCCAGAGAAATAGCACAAAGCTTGCACATGCTTTCCACATTGCCAATCACAGTGTATTAGCTCACTGGCATCACATGGTCCTCCAAGCACTGCACAGTATCCCTAGAGAACTCTGAATACTGCCAGGGTTAGCCCACGTCATCCTTAAGACTGCAGGACCATAGCAGCATCACACCTCTGGGTCCTCACATTTAATCACAACTCAGTTGGCTGAAAATCACAGGGAGGAGCCAAGTCTCCTGAGAGCTGCTAAAATATGAAAGGGAGACATCACAACAGACACCACAGAAAACCTTCTCTCAATATTTCATATTTGTTCAATATAGCTTCCAGTACAGATCAAATCCTTTCCTTTCCTTCCATGTCAGTCTCAACTCAGACTATGATCTGAGATCAAGTATGCTGCACCTTTGTATTCCCCAGGACTCAACACAGAGTCTGGTAAAGTAGGTGAAACAACTGTACTTACTGTATTTGGCCCATTACAAATATAAGAAAAGGTTCCTCACTGAAGTACAGTAACAAAATACTACTATAGCCTTTCAGTGATTGGACTACCTGGTATTATTTTACTTACCAAGCACAAGACCAACACAGTTGCTGTCTGTATTTCAGAAGAGTGGCATGCATGTCAAAGACCATACTACCTTTATTAACTTACTAGAATACTTAGCAATTTACTTAACCCCTTCAAGCCTTCCCCCTCATTTGTAAAAAGGGATAATACCTTTTTACCCACAGGGGTGTGGGAAATTAAATGAAACTGAGTAAGCACTAAGCCAAAGACATTTCCCAGTTTTGAATTCCTGAAACTAGGCAGTCCTTGTCAATCACCTGATTGGTATTTGATGGTCTTGGGTTTTTTTTTCTTTTGCTGGGTGATGGGACCTAGTTTGGGGGTCATGTCCAGCAATGCTTGGGGGCTACTCTGGGTGGCATGTTACTAGGTGATCACTCACTCCTACCAGGATTTGGGAGGCAGGCATACAGTGTTAATGTTTGAAGCTGGTCCCTCCACAAGCAAAGCATGAACACTACACTTTAAATCATCTTCCTGATTCAATGGACACAGACAATTTCACTTACTCTGAATCTAATGAGATGCTCTTGTATCTCCCATTCCTTATCCAGTTTATCAAATCTTTCCATAAATCTACCTATTTCTGAAAGTTAGCAACTTTGGCTTCTAAGGTCTGAGAGGTCTTGCCTTGTCACCCTACTTTTAGTTCTTTGAATAAAAAGGTAGCAGCTAAATGGAAGCTGTTACAACTCCTGGCACCAGTAATTCAATTCTTAGAACCCAAACTATATAGCCAGACTCACAGAATAAGAAACACAGTCCCTTGGAAAAAGCTTTAATTTCTCATCACGAGCATGGAGCACTCCAGGTTCATTTTCTATAAGACAATTAATTACAGGCAGCAAGAAAGAAACTCCTGAAGCCCATGTCCAAACCCTCAAATGTGAAGGTAACATGAGACTGAAGACCATCACTGACCCAGGAACTAAGACACTGTGCCAGCATCTATGTCACTTAATGCACCTGCAAACCCCAATGAATTAGCTCCATGAAAAGACATCATCTGATATGATTAAGAAAAAAGAGGGGAAAAAAAGAAAAAAGAGGACCAAAAAGCAGAAAGCAATTCTTACACAAAACAAATAATGGTGCAGGGAGAAAGAGAAATTACCCAGGCCCTGTCAAATCTATAAAATAAAATAAAGACAATCTGAAAATCCTCACTGCACACAGGATATTAAGAAAACTCAAAGTGGGCAACATGCAATGTTACCAACAGTACGACTTGGAGGCTCCAGCGAAGTAATAAAAGACACACAAGAGGCCAAAGATAGGATGTAAGGACAGATGATGTGTGTTAATTCTCCCTTTTCCTTGCAAGAAACAAATTACAACACAGGTTCAGTTCATTACACTGCGTGTGGAAGAATAAAGCACTGTTTCCGGGCAACAAACACTTTAGGGAGCTTAATATTCACTGTGCAGAATCCTAAAAAGTCAGTGAATGTTTTGGAATTTCACCACACAAACTTGCGTCACCACACTCTTTTGTGTCAGACTGTTTCATTATCTTCAAGGCTTAGCATAATTAGAGCCTCAGTCTAAAAATAGGCTATTTTTTTCCTTTGCAATCTGATTGGTAAATAAAAGTTAGGAGAGTTTTTATCCCCTTCATTTGTTTTAAACAACTGCTAGCTTCTACTCATCAAGCAAAGATTACTGAATACATTTTCTGGATCTATTTATTTATTCTGCTTTTGGCAAACACTCTACGACCTTCAACATTATTAAAGGCGGTGGGTGAGTGCCACAGACAAGCTATGCAAAGACAAGTTCCAAAACCACTGTGATTTCTGCCAAGGTGGACGGCACCATGACCACTTATTCCACAAAATACACATAACTAACTGCGTGAAGCTTCTTTCTTCATCCTTCTACCCTTGTTTCATGGTCCAATCCTCTGCCTCCTCAAGAAGTTTATTCCTCAGCCTGTTCACTGTGACTATTCAAATGCCCTATGGCTGGAGTCAAAAGACCAAGGAAGTAAGTGTTCTGTGTGAGAAGCAACATTCATAGAAACTGTAAAGTGACAACAAACACTAACCAACCCACGACACATGCTGACTGGCACACATCCTTTCATATAAAAATGGCTCCAAGCACTATCACAATGCATCATACCCATCACACAGACACACTGAAAACCCGCCAAGTATTGTTCACACTGGGGGCAGTCATGAATGCTCTGATGGCCTGTATTTGACTGCAGCTCTGTTATTCCTCAGCCCTGGGATGGACCCACCGCAAAAAGTTTACCAAAGGGGTGGATGAGAAACACACATTCAATCAACACATGATTATGTAGATGTTCCTCATCCCGCACATTTTCATAGGTCTAATACATCATCTCCACACACCCACCATAGTCTCTAGAAAACAAACTGGCAAAGGCTACTTTCTATAAATCTCCCAATAACATAAATCCTGCATTTTACACAACTGCAAACCATGGTTTTAAAACTGCCTATATACTGTAGTAGGGTTTTGCTGTTCATATAAAGAGCTCAGAACTGATTTTGGCAAGCATTAAATGCCTAGTCTATCTTTGCTATTATTATTATCCCCAACTGACTGTGTCTAATTATTTACTATTTACATAAAGAGGAGAAAGTGAACCAGGTCCTCATTCTCACTGGAAGTTCATAATAACTGCTCCCCAGCCCATATCAAGGGCCAGTCATGTGTGCCACAGTGAATTGAGTTGGGAAGTGAGAACCAATATACCCTAGACGGGCAAAGAATAAACTAGGAGCTATTAACACAGGACTTAACTATAGCTGTGCTTTCTTCTCTTGTAGGCACCTCCAAATAGAATGTACAATGACTCAATTTACCAGCGAATGGTTTGCACAGATTTCTAAGGAATTAAATGAGGTGCTCTGTACTAGAAATGAGGCCCAGAGTGGGATTACGACAGCAATTTCCATGTGAAGAACAGCAGTAGGGTTCAGGGAACCCCATCTACTCTATGAACCAGTCACCCCGCCCTCTCCACATGTGAATTCAGTCCATGAGCATCAGTCAAATCTGATATCCCTGATGGTAAACAGGTAAAATGCACTGTTTGAAGAAAACAGACTTTGAAACACATACACAGATTTGGAAAACTCTGGTAAAAATGAGAATTAAAATATAGCGGCCAACTTAAGCAATACATTCAATCGTTTTTCAAAGATCAATGATTCAACAACCTCTCGGGGAAATCTATCTGTGGCTTTCCAACTTATCCAAAATAAATGATCAACAGACAGAAAATAGTTCTTTATTTTCCAACAACGCAACTAGAAAGCATAAATCAGGGGTCTAAGGATGTTCAATGGTAAAGCACCTGCCTTGCAAGGGCATATAGCCATCCACTGGGTGTGATCTTGGTAGTGATGCCAGGTTGGATCACCAGAGCTACAACAAATTGTGGTCACTTGGATACACAACCAAGAGCATGCATGTGTCACAAACCAAAGTGTTCAAGCCTGACCCAGAAACCACAACCTGAGAGGTGGACCCTCGGCTAGCCATAAACGCAGGCCGTGCCATCAAGTCTAAGAACCGCAACAGGTTCCGCCACCAAGTGTGTGGTCTCTGGTCATCGCAACAGAATCTAAAAGGAAAGGTGAAAGAAAACACCCAAATACAAGCTCCCTCAGCCCTCTGAAATTCTCCAATATACAGTTCTCCAGACAAGGAAGGGGATCACAGCTGGGTAACTCATTCATTTAAGGACCCAAAGTAGTGTATTTGGCTCCAAAGCATCCTCCACCTGCACATTCTGCAGGTTTCCTTAGAGAGGAGTGAGAGCTAGAGGCTAGGCACTACCCATAAAGCTTTCTTTCATATAAGAAAAATTTCAAAGCAAATAGTACACTTATTAGTCCAGAAAGATAGTTCCATGGACATTATTTCACTCTAGAATAATAGAGACATGATGAGGAACATTCCAGGTGGAAGGTCTGGGGATACAAGGGCCCTCTGGAGCAGAACTTCAATATGTTCAGAAGTGAAAGAAAAGGGTTGTCTGAGAGGCAAGAACCTAGAGGGTTGGGCGCCCATCGGTCAGGAGAGGCAAGGCAAGGAGCACAGGGGTATTGGAGACTAAAGAGCACTGAGACAGGAAGTGGCGGGCAAGTCCTACCCAGGGGCAATGGATTTGCTGGGACGAGAGCAGGGTGTAACAGAGGCTCCTGAGGTTATTCTGGCCCTAGATGACTGCGGTCTAAAGTGCAGAGAAGGTCAGCAGAGGCAAAACAAAGAAAGGGGTGAGTCTCAACCATCTGAAGAATTTAGCAGAACGTCTGACTGGCCCACAGGATGGAGTAAGAAGAAAGTGATAGAAAAACCACTGTGGCTACAATACTGCAGCACAGCTTATTCTATTATGTGCCACCTCTGTGCCCACTACTTTACAGAATCCTGTTTCTGAATTACACAATAAAAACACTCCTGGGCCAAAGAGATAGCACAGCGGTAGGGCGTTTGCCATGCACGTGGCCAACCCAGAACCAATGGTGGTTTGATTCCCAGCATCCCATATGGCCCCCAATCCTGCCAGAGACAATTTCTGAGCACAGAGCCAGGAGTAAAGCCTGAGCACTACTGGGTGTGACCCAAACGTTTTCTCCCCCCCCCCCAAAAAAAATAAAAACATTCCAGGTCTCTGAATTTATTTAGGAAGATGGAATGAATAAATTGAACAAAGTTACTCAAAAATAAGTTTGAAGATGCCTTTCCTTCACCCAGTCCCAAATCCAGACATCTTCCAGCACTCTTCATCCACAGTCAATGGCACCCCAACTTGCCCAAGCAAGAGAACTTGGTGTGTGCCCTTATTCAATCTCCAACTAGATAGTGCCTCTTTGTTCTCGTTACTCCATCTGTAGCCCCTTTGTCCCGACTATAACACCCATTGCCTCGCTGGGACAGTTTGGTAAGAGCAAACTCATTTGTTCCTCACCCCTCTAAGGCAGCCAGAGTGATTTTCCCCAAACGCAATTGAAAGAAATCTCAAACTGGTGAGAGACCTGCTTGGGATATGGGCCAGAGAGATAGCACAATTGTAGGGCATTTGCTTTGCAGGCAACCGATCCAGGATGGACAATGGCTCTAATCCCGGCATCCCTTATGGTCCCCGTGCCTGCAAGGAGTGATTTATGAGCACAGAGCCAGGAGTAACCCCTGAGCTGCGCCAGGTGTGACCCAAAAACAAAAACAAAAAAAGACCGCTTGGGCGCTGTGGCCACTTCTGAGGCCACCCCTCTCTAAACTCCTTGACCATACAATGCCTCCCACTGCCACAGGATGGTTGCCTGTCACCCCTCTCTGTAGTGCTTAGCTGGGGATTCTCAGACACTCTTTTCGAATGGCAGTGCAAGTGTCACTGGCCCAGAAAACTGCTGATTCTTCTGTTTTAGTTCTTCGATTTCTTCTGAGAGCCTTTGTCAGAAACACTCAAACACCTGTGTGTCTTCACAGCAATAACTTTCTTCTGGAAGGGCCTGATTCTTCATTTGACTTTTTACTTAAAGATCTCTATTATCAGACTGAGAGCTCCATGATGACAAGGCCCTGTAATACCTAAATAATTACATTTCCCACTGCCTCCCCACATACACCCTAGGACCGTACTGTACACTGGAAGTTCCGGGCTTGGCACCTTTCTCTGGGATTCTATGAGACAAAAGTACTCGGGCTTTCCTAGGTTAAGGTACTTTCTCTGGAGCATGCTTGGCAGTAACCATCACCATCATTTAGAACATTTAACACATGAAAAAGCAGAGGTCTGGAATCCCTACATGGCTCTAAGACATACAAAGCAAACTAACCCAGGAGCATTGAACCCTTGCTCCCAGGTGAAACTTTCTCTAGGAAGTACTCATAACTCTCTGTACAATTTTTGAGCCTCTCGAAAGAAATTATTTTCTCCTCTTCACTAATAAGCGGGATTGGCCTCCTAAGCTCTGGCTCTGGTTTTACTGGAATCATGACCAAAGATGTGTCTCAAACAGGTCACAAGACTGCCAGTCACAAGCAGTGTTATTTGTCTCCATTTCCCTCCATGGCACTTACTCTGAAACTAGCACTTGAGACTTTTCTGGCTATGAAGCAAGAATTAAGTAGTAGTTGAATTTAGTCTATTCAGCAACTGCTTGTCAATCTTCTGACAACATATCATTGTTGATGCTCCTTCTGACCCACTAGAACACCATCAAAGAAAGACTCAGGTATTTCCTGGATTCATTTATCAACCACGCATCCAATGTATCAAACCATGTTTGCATGTCCCAAAGTACCCTGCTGGTCAATGTACAAAATTGTGTATGTGCCCTAAAGAACATCACACATTATGGATTGCCCATGAGTTTGTTGAGTTTATTCCTGTCCCTGAGTCCTCCTCTCAGCCCTACTCCTCCTAGTCTGTGGAAAATATGCCATGCCACTGCCTGGAAAATATGTGGTTAAATCAGCAGGAGCAAAAAAAAAAACCCTGAAACAAATCTAGTCAATTGTCTGACATTCTAAATTATGACTGAAACCTAATATCTGTGCTCTCCTACCACTCCCACTCAACTCTCAACCTTAAGGCAAAAAAATCCCATCAATGGTCTCAAAAGGGCAAATCTTTTGTTACATGTAAAAATCAACAATGCCAATAAAAACAGGCAATAGAAAACTAAACTCTGACCTGGAAAGAACTCAAAAATCACTCATGTTTTGCTGTTCTTCTTAAAATACAAATAGAAATTCACATTTCAAGTATATTCTATTTCATTTGACTTTTTTTAAGACAAAAGACTTTTCCAAGGAAAAAAAACCTTTCTGTTAAAGCAGGGGTATCAAACTCAATTTACCTGCAGCCGCAGGAGGCAAAGTCGGGGTGATCCTTGAGTGCAAAGTCAGTAGTAAGCCTTGAACATTGAGGGGTGTGACCCAAACAACTAAAACAAAACAAAAAAAGATTCCGCTAGGGCAGGGCCACAAAATGTTGTACGGAGGGCTGTTTGCAGCCCGCGGGCCGCAAGTTTGAGACCCCTGTGTTAAAGAGTCTCATACTTTCTTTTTTTTTCTTTTTTTTTTTTTTTGATTTTTGGGTCACACCCAGTAATGCTCAGGGGTTACTCCTAGCTATGTGCTCAGAAGTTGCTCCTGGCTTGGGGGACCATATGGGACACCAGGGGATCGAACAGCGGTCCGTCCAAGGCTAGCGCAGGCAAGGCAGGCACCTTACCTTTAGTGCCACCGCCCGGCCCCTCTCATACTTTCAAACTGAAGAAAGGGTGACACTAGTCAGCCCAACACCAAAATTAATAATCAAAAGAGAAGTCAGAACAGCTGGACAATCTGACACAAGCACTAAATTTCAAAGCAGGCACAAGAGCTCTAAAACGATGACTACAGTGCTCAGGAATGCCATGGCTTCAAATCAAACAGCCTCTTAACACTTACACACATCCATAGAGACATTCTTCTCCCTGCCTTCCAAACTCCCACAACTTGCCAAACAAGTTGTAATTTAACACACTAGTTATGATATGGCAAATTGACACAGGCTCACACTGCCTACTGGAACCAAGAGGCCCCAACAGAAGGCACTAATTCTATTAGCTTTCCCTCTGTTATCCATCTTGGGTTAGAAAACAGCCAACCAGCTGGTTCTGTTTTTAAAATGGAGACAGATATGCTATATAGGATCTGGCTGTGCTGGTGGAAAGGGTCTGCTCAGGTCATCTGACAAACAGACGCTGAAGGCAGGTCCTTCCAACTGGCGGAAGTATAGCCACCATGGCAAAAAAGAAAGTAAAAGACAATGTGATGACATCTCACCATTCCTCCGATCCAAAGGCTGTAGCAGATGATGTGTGTTCAGGGGCTAACAATGTATAGAATGCTGAGTGTGAGCATGTCACCCATAAGTCCACTACATGGACAGCTGAGAACAGAAAGGGCCAAGACCAGGTGAATATCTGGATTTTCCCTTCTCTCCATCTATGTCTGCCCAGTGAGAAAGGGATGAGGGAAAGTGGCATTATTCAAGAAATTACCTATTCAGGCTGACTGCATAAGCAGACAATTAAACCTTATGCCGATTTCTACAGCACTGGTGAACAGTGATTAATAACTTCACACTTTCCTCTCTGTTGCTTAACAAGGAGGGAATGGCGCTTTCGAAATCATTATTGCTCTGTCATCTTGGTCCAGTGCCAAAGCAAGGAGCTTCAGAACACCTGTCAAACAACACGCGGCCTGCGAAAAAGAGACATACCAGAACAGGTTTACAGAAAATGCTCACATATGGAGAAACAGGAATGAGTTCAGGTTAACAGAAAGTCACTCATGATGGTGAGAGGATGGTGAGAGCCAGGGCCCAAAGAGTTTTCCAAGGGCCAAGTTTATGTACTGTAAGTCAGAGTGAAGAAACTCAATCTGGTCAGCAACACACAGACAGGTCTAAGAGTTTTTCTTTTCTAAGCCTCAGGCCCATTCCAAGTAATGTCAGGAACAGGCTAAATGCTAAGGCAAAGACCGAGAGCTAGTATAGCATGTCAACCCCAGTTCAGTCCCCAGCACTATAAGTCCTCCAATTGAAGTGATTCCTCTTTTCTCTCTCTCTCTCCCCACTCCTCAATAACATCTGAGCACAGCTGAGTGTGACCAAAAGAGAAAAATACTAAAGTAAATACACCAAGCCTGCCTTCTCAATTGAGTATTTCCAACAAATGCACCAAACTATCCATTTTCTAGTTCTACGAATCTAGGCCACTCCTGGAAATCCAATAGGTTTCACTATCCAGATCCTCTCAACAAACTGCACCACCTCCACACTCTGTCCTCATTTACCAGGCCAGTAGGGTCCCAGTTATCATAAACAAGCCACAGTTCTTGGCAGACTGAGCACCCACATATCCAAGGTGACCCCCAGCAAACTGAACCGCAATAGAAATTGGATAAATACAAACCACCTAGCTCTCAGTCTTCATTTTGCTTTAATATTTTATTAATAAAGAGAAATGTTTTTAAGAATGAGTTGATGCATAGCAGACCCATTTAACAATCTAGTTTTCAGCCCCATCTAAGAGTTTTTTTAAACACTAATTTTCTTTTTACTAAATGTATGTTTCAATAAAATATAGCAGTTCAAATAGTACATAGTACCTGCCTATCAGTTCAAAGTTCAAAGTCACTTATTTGACCTTCATTCAGCAGGCACATTTTCACTTAACATATTAGCTTATAAATAATAGTTTTGAAAATCTGTAAAAAGAATGGAAAGATAGTACAAGAAAAAAGATGCTTGTCTTAATTGTGGCCAAGCCCATTTCAAGGCTAAGCGTGGCATGATGTGAACTCCATAGCTAGAGATGGGAGAACCTGCCAAGCATCAGTGGGTGTGGCCCCTAATCCTCCCAATCATAATCAGAGATAGAGTAAGGAGGTAGGACACTTATTTTGCCTGTGGCTAACTGTAGTTTAATTCCTAGAACCTCATATGCCCTCCAACCTCTACCAAATGAATACAGAACCAGGAGTAAGCCTTGAGCAATACCAAGTGTGCCCCCCACTAAAAAATACCTTAAAAAGAAAATAAAGTTCATGAGAGCAGATAGGTTTTTGTTTTGTTTTGTTTTGTTTTTGTTTTGGGAGCTGCACCCGGCAGCACTTAAGAGTTATTCCTGGCTCTGCACTCAAAAATCACTCCTGGCAGGCTCTGGGAACCATATGATATGTAAGGGATAGAACCCAGGTCTGTCCTGGGTCATCTGCATGCAAGGCAAATACCCTACAGTTGTGCTATCACTTCAGCACCTGAGAGCAGGTGGTTTTTAAAAATATGCTACTTTTTATTAAAATCTCTATAGAAGAAAAACTGTTCCAAATCTGGTTGGTAGTAAATGGTCTTTAAGAGAATCAACAAGGGAGTTCTCTACAATCAGGGCCTTGCACTTTCAGCTCCTTCAACCTTTGGGGCACATATACAGGAAGTACAAGAAATAAGAACATGGCCCCAAAGCAATATACTTTGAACAGCTCAGTCCTCTCTGAAAAGGACCATAATTTAGACCGAGTATATGGAACTGCCAGCTTCCTTAAAGAAATAAACCTTGGCACGTCTGTGGCCTCCACCACAGCACAAGGACCACCAGGCATCCTCCAAGGCTGGTGCAGGAGATGTGTGGGGAGCACCCTCTTGACAAAGATTTGGATTATCAGAATGAGTGGGCATTTCCAGGATTCCGCAAAACTCAAGTAAGGCAAAGATGAGGCAACCATTTCAAGAGGTCAGGGAATGCCAAGGAGGGAAGCCGAGAAAGTGTAGAAATCTCCTCAAATAATCCATCTCTACAAGCCACACAGCTGCCTGCTGGCAGAGACAGGATTGACTCAGCCTGGGATCTTTCCTCCCAGCTTCCTTTAGGGAACACCTTGAGACCTCTCAAACCTTTCAATGCCTGTAGATGTGGATGTCCAGGCATTTGAGGGGTCTCAACTTTCAACGATTAGGGAAACAGTATAAAGTCATTATGAATGTATTAATATTGGAGGAGGGCTGGGCCCTCCCTAGGATTCTCAACCAAACCCACAGTGCAATGTGAGAGTCAGAGGAAAACCCAGGTCACCCTAGGGATACAAAGGACAGCGGGACTATACACAGCAGAGCTCAGGGGTCTCTAGGGTTGTATTTGGCACTGTTCTTGGTGATGCCAGGAATCACAATGGGACTGGCTGCATGCAACATGTGCACTTTAATCCCTATGGTCTCTTTCCAGCCTTGAATTTCTCTAAAATCTAAAGTTTTGACTAGTTTGTACATATGGTGCTAGGGGGTCAAACCCAGCTTCACAGATGCAAGACAAGTGCTCTACCACTAGGCTATCCCACCAGAAAATTTTAACTTTTCAAAAAAAGAAAGCTAGAGTTTTAAAGTATATAGAGCAATTCCAATCAGACCCAAATGTAATCAATTTCTTTCTATAAATGCAACGTTGCATTAATATAGCATGAATTATTCTATATACTTGAAAATTTTATCATCATGTTGCTCTCAAAATACTGAAAGTCTACATTATCAGAATTTGGATGGGCCTTTCTTGTATTTCCAAATTAGTGCTTCCTCTTCTTTATATATTTACCAACATTTCTTTCATCAATTTTCAACAAGGATACAAATAGGCAATCTAATGCAGATGTTCCTTAGTGAAAGTTCAACTAGTATAAATAATCTGCAGTTATTATATCACTTATTTGACTAGAAATATATATCACTATGGAATTTAGAGATATATAAAAAGAATCTGGGCTCCAAAATAACTATCAACTTGTACAGTAATTTCAATTCTCTTTCTAAATGACCACAAATACAGAATTTGAAGTAAATTAATAAAGTTGAATAGCATACTTTAATGTTTGAAGAATGGCAATAATTTTAAAACTCAAATATCCTAAAAAATTATAGTATGGTAATAATAAAGACAAAGTCCAAGAGGACCAGTCCATGGTAGAAGCCTGCCACAAGTAGAGGATGTGAAGGGGGGTTGCAGTTAGGGCAGAGATGAGACCATTATCCAGTGGTCTTCAAACTTTTTAAACAGGGGGCCAGTTCACTGTCAATCAGACCATTGGAGGGCCGGACTATAGTAAAAACAAAAGCTATGAACAAATTCCTATGCACACTGCATATATCTTATTTTGAAGTGAAGAAACAAAATGGGTACAAATACAGTATGTGGCCCACGGGCGTAGTTTGAGGACCACTGATATGACAATACCATTGCAGTTGGAAATGAACACTGGACAAGAATTGGGTGCTAAAAAGAGATAAAGTGATATCACTTCAGTAACAATATTGCAAATTCACAGTGAGAGAAAGAGAGAGAGAAGAAGAATGTTTGCCATAGAGGCAGGTAGGGAGGAAAACAGGAGGGAAACTGGAGAAATTAGTGGCGGGAAATATATACTGATGAAAGGATGAATGTTGGACATTGCTTGACTAAAAATCATGAACAACTTTGTAACTATCTCACAATGATTTAACTAAAGAATTTATTTAACAAATAAGTCAGATATCCCACAAGTGCAATACTAAAAAAGGAATAAAGTTTCTGAATTGGAATTATACAATGTTAAACATCAAAAGTGACAAGAAGTCTGTGATCACCCAAGAAAAGATACTGCTATCTTTTAACATACAATATATTCCATTCAGCCTCAACTGAAATTCTCCTCTTATATTAAAACAAAAAAACATCACCACGAAATGTTAGTAGGTCAGCTGAAGTTAAAAGTAGTCTTAATAGTGGCTATTAAAATTCTGGAGACAGAATTAGCATTCTTTCTCTCCTACCACCCACACAGTTTCCAAGGGTCTGGTCTGGCAAGAATAGGTTATGTTGCCATGTTCTAGGTAACAAAAGCACACACTTCGAAGGCCACATTTCCCCTCAACCTACAAAAGAGGGCAGAAAGGAACTGCAAAACCAGCAGTTCATCAGCATTTCTGTATCAAAGTCCAAGAACCAGGTCAGTGCTTGAGATGCATTTATAGAAACATGTGCTGCATACACCTCAAGATTCAGAAGTACTTCTATATCCTTGGAATGAGAGTTTCCATCTCACAATCAAAAAACAAATCAAATTTTCCTGTCTCTAGGCCAGGGATGTGGCTCCAGTGGTAGAACACATGGCCAATATATGCAAGGTTCTGAGTTCCAGCCCTGGCATGCGCACATTACTACCTGGTGAGCTCTAGCACCACCAAATCAAGCACCAAACAAGCCCAACGTTACAGGGAGTGGCCTCTATAAAAAGAATACCTTGGGGCTTGAGCAGTAGGGCATTTTCCTTGCATGCAGCCAATCCTGAAGGACCTTGGTTTGATTCCTGGCAACCTGTATGGTTCCCCAAGCCTGCCAGTGGCTATTTTTGAGCACAGAGCCATGAAAAACCCCTGAGCATTTCTGTGTGTGACCCAAAATCCAAATAAAAAGAATACCTTGAGGAACTCATTAAGAGCTTCCAATGGCCAACAGTTGCTTTCTGTCCTTCTTATAATCTTTAGTGTCATTTCCTCTAGCTTTTTCATCTCCAACTCATTGTTTGTTTGCTTGGGGGACAACACAAAGCAGCCCTCAGGAATCACTCCTAGCTCAACTTGGGGGACAATATGTGGTCCCAGGGATTGAAGCCAACTCAGCCACATGCAAAGCAAGTGATTTAATCTCTCTCTGGCTCTCAACTATAGCTCTTAGAAATTAGAGTTGCACATGATTATCGTTTAATCAGCGGTTCAAATTTTTTTTTTGTAAAGGCCAGAAGTGTTTAGTCTCTTCAAGTCATTCAAGCTCTGTGGCAACTATTCAATTCTGCTCTTACCACAGAGCACAGATATGGACCAATAAAATCTCATTTATAAAAAATGGCAGTAAAGGGAAGTTAGTACATCAAACTCTAGAATAAAGAAAGAGAACCAAAACTCCAAAAGAAAGCCATTAGGCAAATACAATTAGATTAATTCAGAACAACTCCTAAATTTTTTTTAGTAGGAATATATACCTAAAATGAGAAGGGAAAATGTTTGTCATTTGAGGGAAATACTGTTTGAGGAACATATACAGGGGAAAATGGCATTTGACTAAGACTTCTAACAAATAAAAGACCACAAATAAAGTTAAAAGACAAGAAATTTATAGACAAGAAAGACATTTGCACCATTAATAACCAAGGTCTACCTGAGAAGAAATACTTAGAGAAAAAGAAGAAAAAAAGAAATACTAAGAGATCTACAGCCAAATAAATAAAATATATCTATGCTAACAAGCATGCCACAGATGATAACTGAAGAGCTAACACAACATCAACTAACAGTTGGGGGAAATGCAGATTAAAATGACAAAAGTCATTCTTTCAAACTCATGAGACTGGAGAAAACTTTAAATTTTGATAATAACAAGTGTTGATGAGGGTGTGTAACATTAAAGATTATGCAATGAGTATGTTTACTACATACATGCACACAGAATTTTAAATTCCTAAATAGAAAAGTTAAAAAAAAGTTAAAGCAAAATTCTGTCAAAACCATTCATTCTAGCTACTATGGCCACAGAAGTAGTGATGGGCAGCCCTACAGAGGCATTTACTCATTTGAAAGAAACGTCTTTTTCTGACAAATTTTAAGTAATCGCTCTTAACAAAGAAAATGTCATAGATTGCTTGTGGATATCCAATTTTTCACTCCAAAGAAGTAGAAAACTCACGGACATGTAGTACTTATGTAGCAGTTGTTTGTAAGAGCACAAACCCAGAAAAAGAGAACTTGGAAATCTAAAACTGTGAGTGATGGGAGAATAAAAAATATGCACAGTGCTATACTGCTTCTGAAATATTTTATACAACAGCTAACATGTAAAAAAACAAATTAAAAATCTATCAGCAAGGCCTCATTAAAATGTGGTTTACAGAGTAGGGTGTTAAATTCTACTTTTGGCGAGCTGCAGAAAACAATTATGTAGCATGAAATAAATTAAAAAAAAACACATCTCAATCTTCCACATGTATGTTGCACCAGCAAAACACCAGTGGGAGAAAAGAGCCATAACTTGAGGAAGGAGAGAAAGATGGGAAGACAGAAGGACAGAGGAAAAGGGGCTTGAGGTGTCTTGAGTGGAATTTAGTAACAACAACTAGGCTATCCTTTAAAGAAAACAGGTGAAACCTGTGAACTGTCTGTGCATTTCTAGATAAAGACAAAGGCCCCCTTCAGCTTTCAGTCTGAGTCTCATCTCTGCACTCATCCACTCTCTTTCTCCACTGACAACAAAGGCCCTCCTGCTGCAGAATCCCAGGCAGGCTTGTTCAGGTTGCAATACTTTCAGGCATCAGTGATTTGGATACATTTCCTAAATGCACAAATTTCCCTTCTGAGCACAACTGAAAGCAAAGCAATCTATAACTGGTTGGCAAGCAGGGAGGCAAGACTCATTTCAGCCTACTGGGTGAGAAAATGAAAGGCATGGGCTCTACACCCAAACATTACAGCATACATTCACTTGAAAATGCAATCAGAAATCTAGCCCCCAAATCATTTTCTCAAGAGCACAGAAATAACAGAGTGTAGAAATAAAACAATACTAATGTTGATAAGTACTAATTATTCCATAAAGACAAATATTACCACTACACTAGGATTATGCAGTGAGTATGCTTGTAAGTATAGAGTAAGTTTAAAGTCCCTCGAACAAATAGAAAGCAACAAATTCCAAGAGGCAAAATTACATATCAAAATCATTTCCATTCTCTTTAGATTAGCCAGATACTGTGACTGCAGGAGTCATGCATTGTAGTTCCATGGCCAGAGGTGTGAATTTAGCTATTGGATAGAAGAATTAGCTTGCTATGATACGGTAAATGACTGTTCTCATCAATAAATCTTACAACTGAAAAACCATCATTATTCTAAACATGACTGTTATAATCCTTTGATCTGGTATTAGCCTTTAATAGTTTCAAAATTAATAAAAGTCAAAAATGTGGACAAAAATCTCTGACACTAAATGGCCTTTGCTATTGTTCACAGAGTAAAATCCTTAATTGATTAATGATCTCAGGGTATCTATCGCCATCTAGTGAACAATCATTTCAATTACCACACCAGTCACTTGCCAACCAAGTCCTTTCACTAATGGTTTAAGTCTATGTCCATTTAGTGGTATCAACATGCCTACTGTCTTTTTATGTTTCAACCACACATTGAGAACATACACCAAAGGAGCCTGATTCACTTCTGAGTATAAGTAAACTAAGCCTCTACATCACTTCTCTTGTATATAGACTTTATTCACTGCCTTTAAATATGTTTGCTGTGAGGTCCGCATATAATTCCTTATTCATTAATTAATTCCTCTACCACCAATCAATTAAAAAATCAAAGAACATAGTGTGAAAGATCATACCTGGGAAAAAAGACAATATTGATGCCCATTTGACACAACTATTCGCATTTTTATTATAAACCTGTTTTTAAAAGTACAATTAGTAATTACTCTCAGTATTCTAGCAGCCACAATACATTTGATTACAGAAATTATTAGGTCACCAGAGCCAAACCTGCATGATTCCAAGTGAATTGAGCATACACAAAACAGATTTAAAAATAAGGAGAGGAGTATTTCACAGTCTCCCAGACTGTATATTAATCTATGTGCCAATGCAGATTTTTCAAATCTTTCAGATGACACAGTACAAAGGCTTCCTTCTCATTTACACTTGAAGCTTAATCTCATTTATCCTACAAGGCCTCCAAATTAAGCAATTGACTCTATCTTCAGATTACAATTTATTTTAAACACTCTTCGTGGTTACAAAAATCTGTTTAGTAAGTTCTAAAAGTATTCCAATACCCCAGCAAAATGGCTTTCATTTCATGTCATTCCTATCTCTGTAATAATCAAGTAAGGCTTGAAGTCAAAGGCCAAAAGCAGATATGAAAATGCTACCAAACCCAAAGACAGATCAAACACAAGGAGTAAGTCCATATGCCAATGCTAATAATTACCACCACAACTATTTTAACCATCATTTTCACTTCAGCTCCTAATTTCTGTTAGGTGGCTTTGAATCTTCTATTGTAAGATTTCCAGAAAAAAGTGTATAATTACTATTTCTCAAGAACCTTATATTACTTTAAAGGCTCACTTTCCAAAGTTGTTAAATTATTATTTGTAGGAAGGAACCAATGGGGAAAGCATAAACCAAGAATTAAATCACATAATTATTTATAGATTTGTCTGAAACTATTTTTAGTTAGAATACTAGATTTCTTGTATTTATTAAAGATTTGCTGTTGTTATATTTTCTACAACCGAAAAATAGAAATTGTTTCAGCTCCCTATTAAAAATTCAGTCGCAAGAAAATATTACCCTCAAAACACAATGGATTATGGGAGTGGGGAGATCATTGGACAAATTTGGGGCTTATCATTATCAACAGTGCCCTTTAAAGCTTGTGGATTTCTGAGCCAATGCAGAAAATGTAACAACAGGGATTTCCCAACAGCAAGAGGCACTCTCCAAGGGAGTAAATTGTCAACTATTGCCTCTCGGGAGAAACTTAAGAGTAACCTTGATCCAATCTCAATAGTCAACCCGTGTATTATCACCCAGTTGGGGCATAGTGAGTGCATTTCCTAATACAAAAATAAGATGGTATTTGATCAGAAGCCACTGGATACATATATAGAAATAAAATTTAAATAATTTTAAAATAAACTTAGCCAAAGAAATGAAAAACATCCTTCCCTCACTTCAACTAGCCCCTGAAACACTTTCATCTTCTCATATAAAATAAAGGCCTCTTTTGGGGCCGGAGAGATAGCATGGAGGTAAAGCGTTTGCCTTGCATGCAAGGTCAGTGGTTTGAATCCCGGCATCCCATATGGTCCCCTGAGCCTGCCAGGAGCGATTTCTGAGCATGGGGCCAGGAGTAACCCCTGAATGCAGCCAGGTGTGACCCCCCCCCAAAAAAAAACACAGAAAAGAAGGCCTCTTTTGAGATGAATATCAAAAAAAAAGACAGTCTTTAAGGAATATAAGAAAGTATAGAACTAGATGTTCATGAAAGATGTGGTGGGCAGAAAACCCTCCACTGGGCAGGAAAGCCTTGCAAGCAGTGTGGAAGGTTCCAGAAGCACAGTCACTTGCTCTCCTTCAGCAATTTGAGTTTCAGGTTCTTTGTCTGCAAAGTGAGAATGTTATTGCCTAAATCAGACTCTTGTAGGAAGTGAGGGAAATCTCAAGAACTGTGGGTGTATCAACTCGCATGCCCTTCCTCCCTGAACCTCAAGTCAAATCTTGAAATAAGCACTGCTATGAAAGAACAGCTCTCAGCATCACCTGCTTCAAGCCAGCTAAATCCAAGCTATGCCACGCATGTAGTAGCCACCAGCTACAAGTGGCTATTTCAGATCAAATGGATTATAATGCAATCTAACTCCCGTGTCTAGTGCCTCAACTCAGTTGCCACTAGCCATATATTAAGTGCTTGCTAGTCACTTAACCAGTGCAAATAAGAATATTTTCAGCATCTCAAAGTTTATTTGGAGGGGGCTGGAGAGATAGCACAGTGGGTAGGGCATTTGCCTTGCACATGGCAGACCCAGAGTGGACCTGTGTTCGACTTCTGGCATCCCATATGGTCCTCTGAGCCTGCCAGGAGCAATTTCTGAGTGCAGAGCCAGGAATAAACCCTGAGTGCCACTGGGTGTGGCCCAAAAACCAAAAAGGAAAAAAAAATCAAAGTTTATTTGGAAAAGGCTAATTGATACTAACTAAATCAGGGAGGAACAAAGTCTATTTTTAAAAACAGTTTGACAGTAAACTGGTCAAGCTTTGTGGGACATGCACGTCTTGTATCTTTGACTACTCAATTCTGATGTTGTAACATAAAAAACAACTAAGGCAATATATTAATGGATGAGCATGGCTGTGCTTCAATAAAGCTTTATTTTAAAAGGGGCCAGAGAGATAGTACAGGGTTACAGCTAATAAGTTTGTAATCCCCAATCAACCATCAGGAGTGATCCCTGAGAACAGATCCAAGAGTAAATTCCAAATGATTCCAATTGTGGCCCCCAAAGCACTTTCCCCCAAAAAAACCCAACTTTACTTATAAAATTAAATAGCAGAAGCCCACAAATGACATCTTGTTGGCTAAGAAATGGCCCAGTTCTACAACAGGGTTATATATTTTTTTAAAAAAGATGGCAGGCTGAAACTGACTCTCAGCCAGAGTTTGCCACACCTGCTCTAGAACATTCTGAGTTGAAACTACCAATCTAAGCACTCTGTACAAAATCACTACCTCACTGAGACTGAGAAGAAAACCCCATGCACATGGTACTAAGCAGATAAAGCATATAGTGGTCACAAAGTGACAGTAGCTCAGATTTGATATCTGGCCCATTTTTCTAAAGTAAGTAAATTCAATTGGTAACTCTAGTCCTGTTGTATTCCTGGAACTGTAAATTTCTACCACCACTGCCTAATTAATATGCCCAAGGAGCTATGAAAAATTTCAAAAGTAATACCCCCATGATATAATTCTTAATCCCTCTCTTCCACTAGCTAACAAGCAATAATCCCCAAATAAAGGCATTCTCCTTTCTAATATCCTTTCTGTAGCATACATCAGAAAAAAACAAGCTCCTCTATGACACTTAAGTCTCATTCATATTACCTTTTCAAAAAGCTTTCCCTGGCCAACCTACAACAGCCATATTATCCTTCTCTAACTTTATCTGCAAGGCATTTTGGTATATCCTATTTTCTCACATTTATCATATCTTCCAATTTCTTTATTAATTTAAGGTTTATTTCCCAAAATTAACCTCTCCCCAATTCATGTTCCCTCTCCACCCTGTTCCTGAATAAAATGTGTCCCTCATGGGGTTGGAGAGATAGCAAGGAGGTAAGGCATTTGCCTTGCATGCAGAAGGTCGGTGGTTCAAATCCCGGCATTCCATATCGTCCCCCAAGCCTGCCAGGAGTGATTTCTGAGCATAGGGCCAGGAGCAATCCCTGAGTACTGCCGGGTGTGACCCAAAAAAATGTGTCCCTCAGACCTAAATATCTTGCTGGGCATTCTATCCCATGTGCCTAGAATAATGGTCAGAACCTAGTATATGCTTAATAAACTCATATACTTAATAGACAAATTAAGTGAATAATGAATGTTTATTTAAATTTTTAAATGTCTCAATTGTGTCCTAAGGGGCATTTGAGGCTGTATAAATAAGTAAGATATTCAGCTATTACATACTGTAACATGTATCATTAACAACACGGTCAATTTTAGAGGCACAAAATGTTCACTATTTACCTCCCTTCCTTTGTATGTCACCAAAGCAGCCAGTGGTTTGGCGTAAAACCTGCTGTAGGAAAATCCCAGGCAGCCGTACATACTATTTGCTGTGAGTTTTAGCGCCTTCTGTCGAATGTCATACTGCAGGCCACACAAGGACAAGAGACAAACATTAAGATTTGTACATGATTAAGCATTAGATGCCACCAGTGAGAAAGGATAATCATGACTATCACTGAAAGACAAGAGCCCTTGTAAAGTTAGACCTTTCTTCTCATTCAAGACCCCCTAGTCTCTTAGAAGCAAGGAAATGCAGATTGCAAAGTACCCCCAAATCAGAAGGAAGCTGTCCAGCTGGACTAATAGGGTAGCCTTCCACTATGAGGCCTCTTAATGCCTCTGAATGGCTCCATACCCAAAAACCTCAACCAAGAATCTGCATTTACCCACAGCATCAGGTTTCAAGCACTCCTAGACCATCGTATTCTAGACACCAACACCACCCTCCAATCTCTCTCTTCTTTTCTCTCTTCTCTCTTCTCTCTTCTCTCTCCTCTCTTCTCTCTCCTCTCTTCTCTCTCTCTCTCTCTCTCTCTCTCTCTATCTATCTATCTATCTCTCTCAAGAGATTCAAGAGATGTACCTGGAGAATGAGGTCTGGATTTAAATCTTGCTGTTTCATGAGTTGTTTGACTTGTTTCCTCCGTTCTACCAGCTTTCGGATCTCTCTGGGCAAAATGCCCATTTCTAAGCTTGGATCTGGCAGTTCGGGGATCTGTTCTTGTTCTTCATCCTGATGAATGTGCAAAAGAAATGTCACATAAACCTAGTGCTCATAATGTAAATTTCTAAAATATTTGTGGGGGCTTTATTTTAGGACCACATACCGAAAAGCTACTCACACGTGAGTGAATATAAACAATCCAGGGATGGTGGAAGGAAGTTCTGCGAGGGCTACAAAGCACATCAACGTTGCCCTCATTTACACAGCTATATCAGCTCGCCTTAACATGGAAGTGCTCAGGGGTTATTCCTGGCTATGCACTCAAAAATTACTCCTGCCAGTGCTCGGGGGACCATATGAAATAACAGGGATCAAAACTGGATTGGTATGTGCATGACAAACACTGTCTCCAGCTTCTCCCCTCTTCAATAAACTCTGTGAGCAAATTGTTTTGGAAATTACTTTAAAAACATTGGGAATCTCAAAGATCATAAAAGGAAAAAACACAGAAGCAGCTCAACTACTTTTTAAACTAATGTGTGCTACCAAATAAAATACTATAGACTTCTTTAAAGTATGGACAATCTTAGCAATTACTATGTCTTAAACTAAAAAATATATCAAAATCTAAACACCAAGCTATCTATTTCTTTTAAGAATTTAAAGCATAGGGCCCGGAGAGATAGCACAGCGGCGTTTGCCTTGCAAGCAGCCGATCCAGGACCAAAGGTGGTTGGTTCAAATCCCGGTGTCCCATATGGTCCCCCGTGCCTGCCAGGAGCTATTTCTGAGCAGACAGCCAGGAGTAACCCCTGAGCATCACCGGGTGTGGCCCAAAACCAAAAAAAAAAAAGAATTTAAAGCATAATAAAACATGGCATTGCTAAAAATTAATACATATATTCCTTAGCATTTAAGTAATTTACTTTTGATCTATAAATTGCTTTGCAATCATAGAATAGCGAATTTTAGAAAAGCAACAGTCTTTTTACATTAAAAAATGTACAGCATGGGGCTGGAGAGATAGCATGGAGGTAAGGCATTTGCCTTTCATGCAGAAGAACTGTGGTTCAAATCCTGGCATCCCATATTGTCCTCTGTGCCTGCCAGGGGCGATTTCTGAGCCTAGAGCCAGGCGTAACCCCTGAGCACTGCCGGGTGTGACAAAAAAGAAAAAAGATAAAAAAGAAAAAAGAAAAAAATGTACAGCAGGAAAAAGTGGAGAAGTCATTAGATCATTTCTCTTGAATCTCCATTAATAATACTCTTAACAGGTAGAAAAGAAAAGCGAGGCACATTTGCCCTTTCAAAGGTTTAGAATTAAAAATAAAATCCTTGGCTTGAAGTATGTGAAGTCAATGCTATTTAATAACTCAGCCTTTACTACGTATCTTTTTTATAAAGATCAATATCTTCAAATGAAGTCTTCCAGGATTAACAAGGACCTATTGTTTTCCAATAGTTCAGATGAAGATAACAAATCTACTAAAGAAATCTTAGTACACATTCCACTTTCTTTACAAGCAAGTATGGAAGACAGATAAAATGTAAACCGAAAGAATCTAGAATCAGCATTACCACTTCTAGTATTCTTTCTTTCTTTTTTTTTTTTTTTTGGTTTTTGGGCCACACCCGTTGACGCTCAGGGGTTACTCCTGGCTATGCGCTCAGAAGTTGCTCCTGGCTTGGGGGACTATATGGGACGCCGGGGGATCGAACCTTAGTCCGTCCAAGGCTAGCGCAGGCAAGGCAGGCACCTTACCTCTAGCGCCACCGCCCGGCCCCACTTCTAGTATTCTTAACCAAATGGGAAACTAGACCAAAAAATGGTATAAAATGCTGCATTTCACCCATAACATTCTTCAAAGAAGTGGATCAAACACTCCTGAAATTCATCTGGAACAATAAACACCTGTGAATAGCTAGAGCAACCCTTGGGAAAAGGTTGATGAGAGGCATCACTTTTGTCAATTTTAAACTGTGTTACAAAGCTATAGTAATTAAAACAGCATGGTATTGGAATAAAGACAGACCCTCAGATCAGTGGAATAGACTAGAATACTCCCCAGATCTACAATTAATCTTTAATAAAGGGGCAAGAAATGCAAAATGGAGCAAGGAAAGCCTCTTCAACAAGTGGTGTTGGCACAACTGGTCAACCACTTGCAAAAAAATTAACTCTGATCTCCATCTAACACCCTACACAAAGGTCAAATACAAGTGGATTAAAGACCTTGATATCAGACCTGAAACCATAAGGTATATAAAACAACACGTAGGTAAAACACTCCATGACAATGAAACTAAAGGCATCTTCAAGGAGGAAACAGCACTCTCCAAACAAGTCGAAGCAGAGATACACAAATGGGACTATCTTAAGCTGAGAAGCTTCTGCACCTCAAAAGCCTAGGATACAAAAGCCACCCACAGAATGGGAGAAACTATTCACCCAATACCCATCAAATAAGGGCTAATATCTAAAATATACAAGTTATTGGCAGAACTTAACAAGAAAAAAACATCTAACCCCATCAAAAACTGGGGAGAAGAAATGAACAATTTCTCAAAGAAGAAATACAAATGACCAAAAGACACATGAAAAAATGCTCCACATCACTAATCATAAGGGAGATGCAAATCAAAACAACAATGAGGTATCATCTCATACCACAGAGACTGGCAGACCTCACAAAGAACAAGAACATTCAGTGCTGGCAGGGATGTGGGGAGAAAGGAACTCTTATTCACTATGGTGGGAATGTCGTCTAGTCCAACCCTTATGGAAAGCAATTTGGAGATTCCTCAAAAAACTGGGACTTGAGCTCCCATTTGTTCCAGCTATACTACTCCTAGGGATATGTCCTACGAACTCAAAAATACAATTCAAAAATGCCTTCCTCGGGGCCGGCGAGGTGGCGCTAGAGGTAAGGTGTCTGCCTTGCAAGCGCTAGCCAAGGAAGGACTGCGGTTCTATCCCCCAGTGTCCCATATGGTCCCCCCAAGCCAGGGGTGATTTCTGAGAGCTTAGCCAGGAGTAACCCCTGAGCATCAAATGGGTGTGGCCCGAAAAACCAAAAAAAATGCCTTCCTCATACCTATATTCACACCCATATAGTTTTATTTACAATAGCCAGACTCTGGAAACAACCATGATGTCCTTCAACAGATGAATGGCTACAGAAACTGGTACATATACAAAATGGAGTATTATGCAGCCATCAGGAGAGATGAAGTCATGAAATTTTCCTATACATGGAATCTATCATGCTGAGTGAAATAAATCAGAGGGAGAGAGACACACACAGAATAGTCTCACTCATCTATGGATTTTAAGAAAAATAAAAGACATTGAAATAATTCCCAGAGATGAGGACCAGAAGGACCGGTTCAAGATATGAAGCTCACCACAAAGAGTGGTGAGTGCAGTTAGCGAAATAACTATGCTGAGAACTATCATAACAATGTTAGTGAGTGAGGGATGTAGAAAGCCTGTATTGAATACAGGCAGGGGGTGGGGGAGGAAGGAGATGGGAGCACTGGTGATGGGAAGGTTGCGCTGGTGAAGGGGGGTGTTCTTTTTATGACTGAAACCCAACTACAATCATGTTTATAATCATGGTGTTTAAATAAAAATATTTTTATTAAAAAATGCTGCATTTCTACATGTAAAGTATTGGATAATCTTTCAAGTCCCTTCCAACTCTGAATGATTCTATTATAGGTCCAGAATCCAAACTACAAAGGTGGAATAAATAAAATGGTGGTGGGAGGAGGAAGAATTTTGGCAAGTAGCAGGAAAGAGGCCAGATAGTAATAATCATGAGGTCATCACAATTATACATGTCCTTTTGGTATGTTTTGTTCCTTTGAGGGATCCCATAGGTGTTGCTCAGAGACTACTACTAGCTAACAGCTTCAAAGTTGCTACTGGAGGTGCTTGGAAACACAGTGCAGTGCCAGGGATCAAACCCATGCCTACTGCATGCAAAGTGTGCCCCCAGCCCTTCACCTTTACAAATGTCTACTCAATACCTTCTCTGAAAAACTATCTTCCAGTCTCATAGATAAGGCAGACCTTAACTATCATATTTGTACTGTATGAATGCACTCCTGTGCTTACAACTGAGAGAGAAAATTGCTAACTGGATAAGTCTAACAGATTCTCTCTGGGAATATGGAATATGGAAATGGAAGAGCAAATGACTCCCAAACACATGATTGGATAAAATAAACAGACAAATTCAACAGCTACAGGGCCAATAGACCATCTTCAGCCACAAGTACCAAAAAGCCAGGAGAAACACTATGGAGATATTAATTTATGTCTTCTGCTGCTCAAGTATCTAATCAAATTCCCTACAATTGATTATACATATGAAGAACAATATATTAAATTATTAGCACTACATAAACTAACTCATCACAGGTTAGATTACAGCCATGGGAGGCAACTGAAAAGACTTATTCTGAAAAGTCTGCTTAGTGACTAAATTCATTTTAAAAATTCCTCTCAGAGGAGACAAGGATTGAATAAGTTGTCTGCTTTACACATGGCTAATCTGGATTTGATTCCTGGTACCCCATAATGTCTCCTATACCCACAAAGAGTGATCCCGAGTTCAGAGCCAGAAGCCCTAAGCACTGCTTCGTGTGCCCCAAAACTTTAAATGTTTTCATGCTGATAATTTAGAAGACTAAAAAAACAAGTGCCAGAAAAAATAGGAACAACTTTGCACTATAGTTTATGGGAATAAAAATGGTTAAACTACTAAGAAAAATACTTTGCTGTTTCCCATAGAAATAATACTCATTTTCCCTAAGTCCTTAGCCCCTTAAAATCAAAGCATACACCCACAAAAAGATTTTTCATGCAATGTTTACAACAGTTTTAATAGCCAACAACTGGGAAAAAATCTGAATGGTCATCTCAGGAGAAGAGATAAGGTCTGAGATATTTCATAATAAGTTAAAAGCAAAGAATAACTGATATTCAAATATGGATAACCAAAATCATTAAAAAGACATATAAATACAAAAAATAAAGAATGTGTTGAATTGTTCCATTCATATGCTTTTCTAGAACAGGCAAAAATTAGGGTACAGTGCTGGGCGGGTATCTAATGGCTGATTTATTAGGGAAGCTTATTCTACAACTTTATGTTAAGATGACAATACTCTCCCATCTGACTCCCTACAGATTCAATCCCTATCAAAATCCCAATGAGCCTTTTTACATAAACTGACCTGATGATTCTAAAATAAAATGTAATATATAAATAAGTATGTGTGCCATCAGAAAATGGAACATTATTCTGCAATTAAAAAAAAAGAAGTACTTGGGGCCAACCGGTGGCGCAAGTGGTAGGATGTTTGCCTTGCATGCGCTAATCTAGGACGGGCCATGGTTCGATACCCCGGCGTCCCATATGGTCCCCCAAGCCAGAAGCAATTTCTGAGCACATAGCCAGGAGTAACCCCTGAGCGTCACCAGGTGTGGCTCCAAAAACGAACAAAAAAAATAAATGGAAGTACAACTGTGAAACAGTACTCAATGTGAATCAAGTCAGACACAACAAGTGACAAGTTTTACAATTCCATTTATATTGAAATGCCCCAAATAATTAAATATACAGATGTCAAAAAAAAAAGGACGGATGCCAGGACTGAGGATGTTTACTGCTAAAAGATAGAGAGGTTCTTGGAAGAATAAAAATGTCTAAGGCATTTATTTGCCTTGCATGTGGAAGGATGGTGGTTTGAATCCCGGCATCCCATATGGTCCCCTGAGCCTGCCAGGGGCAATTTCTGAGCCTAGAGCCCGGAGTAACCCCTGAGCACTGCCGGATGTGACCCAAAAACCAAAAAAATGCCTTAAAATAGATTCTGAAGGCTGTAAATCTTGTGACTACATGGACAGTCCCTTTAGTGTACACTTTAAATGAGCAAACTGCAGGATATGAGAGGCATAGCTCAATAAAAGCTGTTAAACTAGACACAAACCAGTATGAATCTCTTTTCCAATCCTTCCCCTGGTTTGGCCACTGAGAAGGGAAAATAACACATTCTTTAAGAGAAAAAAACTAGATGGCTGTTGTATTTGATAATCTTCCTTCTTTCTTTAAACATTAATTCACCACCGCCCCATTTTATTTTATTTTAATTATACTTCCATAGATTTACCATTGGCCTAAAAATAAAATTGTAAATCTTGGAAGTATAGCCATAAGTACTATTTTACTCTCAATTTCAAGACCCAGTTGAATACAAACCTCTGTAACTTTCTGCGCCTCTAAAGCAATTCTTTGAACTGTTGTAAAACAAATGTTAAATTCTTGAATAATGGAAGGATATAAACTGTTGAAGTCCAGAAGCAAAACGAACTTATCATAAAAACCTGAAATTACAAAGCCATGTCAGAAGTCTTTTTTTTTTACAAAGAGCCACAATATCCCACTATCATATTAGATAAAATATTATTAAGTACTTCAGAAACTACATATCTCCCCAGAGCTGAGGTTGAGTAAAGGGAAAAAAATAGGATGAGAATGATGATAGCACACAGGGGACAGGGTGCATGCCTTGCACAAGCCCTTCCAAATAGTTCCCAAAGCACTCTCGGGAGCAATTCCTGAATGCAAAGGCAGAAATAACCCCTGAACATTGCTGGCTGTGGCCCTGGAAACAAAAACAAAACAAAACAAATTAGATGACTTATACTCCACAAAAATTACTTATTTAGGAGTGAATATTGCGGGTCACAAAGAAGAGGAAAGTGATCCTGTCTTACCCTGACACCACCTATAGCAGGTCCTTTCCTCCAGGCACTCCCCATTATTAGGGCAAAAGTACTTTCCCTATCAAGTGAGATAAGTGTCAAATCCTGCCCGGAGAGATAGCACAGCCGTGTTTGCCTTGCAAGCAGGCGATCCAGGACCAAAGGTGGTTGGTTCGAATTCCAGTGTCCCATATTGTCCCCCGTGCCTGCCAGGAGCTATTTCTGAGCAGACAGCCAGGAGTCACCCCTGAGCACCACCGGGTGTGGCCCAAAAACAAAACAAACAAAAAAAAGTGTCAAATCCACTTCAAAATCATGTTGCTAAGTTCTCCTTACTTTGCAAGCATTCTCAATGACTCTCAACCCAAAATGTTTAGTGGCCTGCTACAGTGAGTGGTTGAGAAGTGTATATTCTACAAATACTCCCTTCAAAAAGGGCAGCTCATTATCTTCCACAAAGATGGCACTAAAATCAGATAAGAGACATATATAGAAATGTCGGTAGTGCAATGATGCACCCTTTTACTTGGAAAGGGTACACAGAAAACTGCATTTCTTTTTTTTGGTTTTTGGTTTTGGGGCCACACGGACCCATGCTCAGGGGTTACTCCTGGCTGTCTGCTCAGAAATAGCTCCTGGCAGGCACGGGGAACCATATGGGACACTGGGATTCGAATCAACCACCTATGGTCCTGGATCGCTGTGCTATCTCTCTGGGGCCAGAAAACTGCATTTCTAAAAAACATTTACAAACAGTTATTTTCACGGTAAGAAATACTGATTTAAGATAAAACACCTATATTTAAGACAATAGCAGCAAACATATACTGATAGGTTACACTGTGACAGACTCCATACTAAACAATCACCTAAATCTTAAAATCCTGGTATGCTATATATTAACCTGATTTGTATTGCATAGAAGAGCAAAGGCTAAGAGAGGTTAAACTGTTGACCCAATAACACAGTCAAAACTCAAGCCTAGAGATAACACCAAGAATTAATGATCTGTTTTACTAAAACATATATAAAAGGCCAGAGAAAAGTGCTGTGGGTGGGCCCAGAGAGATAGCACAGCGGCGTTTGCCTTGCAAGCAGCCAATCCAGGACCAAGGGTGGTTGGTTCGAATCCCAGTGTACCATATGGTCCCCTGTGCCTGCCAGGAGCTATTTCTGAGCAGACAGCCAGGAGTAACCCCTGAGCATCGCTGGGTGTGGCCCAAAAACCAAAAAAAAAAAAAAAAAAAAAAGAAAGAAAGAAAGTGCTGTGGGTAGGACACATGCCTTGCATGCAGCTGCTCCAGATTCAATTCCCGGCATGGCATATGACCAAGCCCTGCCAGGAGTGATCCCTGAACAGAGCTAGAAGCCATGATCACAGCCAGTATATGGCCAAAATAAAAACTAGTGATAAAATTAATTCTAGTCCAAAATGTCAGACTTCCAGTTACTTGATAAAATCCAAATTATTGTATAGTAATAAAAACATGTATACACACACATATATATTTGGTTTTTAGGTCATACCTGACAACGATCAGGGGTTACTCCTGGCTCTACACCCAGAAATCGCTCCTGGCAGGCTCGGGGGGACCATATGGAATGCCGGAATTCGAACCACCGTCCTTCTGAATGCAAGGCAAATGCCCTATCTCTCTGGCCCCGAACATGTATATTTTTTTTATAATGCACTATTTGATTGCACACTTTAAAGGTACTAGGATTATAAATCAAAAGGAGATCCTTTTTAGTTCTGTCATTCATGACAGATAGGAATAATCTTGTTAAATTTCAACTTGGTCTTATCTGTCTGTATCTTGACATTTCCTGTCCAAATGAACTGGTCCTGGCATAATATACAGAGGAATTGCCACTCTGCAAGAGTGGCTGGAAGAAAACAAAGGTAACCATAACAGGGCAATACTGGACCAGGTTTAGCAAACTATGCATAGACCATATCCAGGCTAGCCTCTTTCCCATTCCATTCATAAACTAAGAATAGTTTTTTGGGGCTGGAGAGATAGCATGGAGGTTAGGCGTTTGCCTTGCATGCAGAAGGTCGGTGGTTCCAATCCCAGCATCCCATATGGTCCCCCGAGCCTGCCAGGAGTGATTTCTGAGCATAGAGTCAGGAGTAACCCCTGAGCGCTGCTGGATGTGACCCAAAAACCAACAACAACAAAAAAAAGAATAGATTTTACACCTTTTAGGTTCCACCCAAAACCAGTAATATTTCCAGATACTTGAAAATCACACAAAATTTAGATATTCATAAATAGCATCTTTATGGACACAGCAAAAAACATTCGTATTAGTTTATACCACGTGATTTATTTCCAGATCTGGTAAATAAGATATTCATATAAAAATAGTCTAAAAAGTTATGTCATTATAAGACCAATTTGCTAACATCTGCAGTTCTAGTTTCTCAGACCTAGCTGCATTAAGAAATTTTTTAACTGGGCCGAAGCAGTAGCACAGCGGTAGGGCATTTGCCTTGCATGAAGCTGACCTGGGACAGACCCAGTTTGTTTCCCAGCATCCCATATGGTCCACCGAGCCTGCCAGGAGCTATTTTTGAGCACAGAGCCAGGCGTAACCTGAGTGTTGCCGGGTGTGGACCAAAAGACTAAATAAATAAATAAATAAATAAATAAATAAATAAATAAATAAATAAATAAATAAATAAATAAATATTTCTTTAAAAAATTACTTAATGTCAGGAATTAATCCAAATCTTACCAACTTTGGGATCCAGTACCAAGCCTCCAGCATAAGCTGCTTTCTTACGGCCTTTCTTATTTTTACTGGGATCTCCATCAATTTCTTCATCATCATCTCCCTAATATCAAGTACAAAGATAATTGACCAGCCAGTAATTTATGATTCTTATGATAACTTATGACTTATGATTCTCCCCAGTTGCAATACCAAGTTCTAATAGGCCCATCCAATCTGCAAGGAAAAACAATACTGTAATATCTTCACAAATCATACAAAATGCCAAGCATAATAGTTATCAAAACAATTATTATATCTGAGTTAATACATATGCAAATTCTACTCCCAAATGTTTCTGAATTTAAGGAAACTAAGTTATTTTTGAATCAATGAGTACTAACCATACGACTAATCTTCCTACCTACCACATAAACTTTGAGATACCTCATCATTAATATATATATATATATATATATATATATATATATATATATATCTTAAAACATATCCATTTGCTGAAAACTCAGTCCTAACGTATATTAATGGCTAACATTCAATATCTCAACAGAAGTCAAATTCTTCATGTTCATATGCCCTATGTCAATTTTGGTAGTGTGCATAAAATACACATGAATCATAGTTTAACATCACATTATCATTCTGCATTAATTACTGTTAGTGATGATAAAACAGTCGCTTAAGTTTTAGTTCCAATGTGACAGAAGCCATTACAGAAGCCTGACTGTGGTGACCTTAATCTTACTAGCTCATAAAAATGTGACAGTGCACTTTAAAAAGGCCCGTGGACTTAAGAAAATTAATGCTTCAATTGAAACTGACTTTGGGGAGGGCTACATGGCAAAGCACTTTCCATGTAGTCAGTTGCCCAGGAAAGAAGCTTAATGCCTCCCTCAAAGAATTTTGCATCTCACAGATACTCTTTATCTGTGCAGAGAAAAGCAGAAAAGGAAATAACTACCCAATGGAACTTAACGTACTCTCATAGTATACAGAGGAGTCATTATCTTGGAAGCAGATGTTATCAGTCAAAAAACTATCTAGGTAGTGAAATAGGGAGGGAGGGGATAAGAAAAGGCAAAATGCTATACAATTTTGGACCCACCGTTTTTTGCTGAGTTTTTCTGAAAATCTGCTTGTCAGGCACAATATAGTTGTTTTCATAAAATGCATGAAGCAACAAGAACTCGTTACGCTCTGATCGTCCACCCATCAGCGTCCTAGACTATTAAATAGAATTTTTTCTTAAATTTGAGCTCCAAACCACAGCAAGGAAAAGCAACCTTGAATTGCTAACTTCAATCCTAGCATCTCATTTAAATAATTCTTAGCAAGGGCTGCTTGAAGTGGGGAAGAGAGAGAGAGAAGAAAAGGCACGACACCATTTCTACATTTAAAACACTACAGTTAAAAGGAGACATGGAAAACTTAAAATAACGGCTATTTGGGCTATTTTCTGACTCCCAAAAGAACTATTCCACAAATAAGACACACACAGATGTGAGATGGTCCTTCTGCTCATCCATATTTCAACACACTATCCCTAGCTTTCCTGCCCTTCTCCCACCCAGTTCTTCCTTTTACAAAAGGAGTCAGCTTTCAGAATACAAGTTATTCACTTTATAAGAATGGACTAGATTCATTATCACAACAACTATTCCAAGAAAACACTGAATCTGACAGAAAAGGCTTTTTCTCCCTTTCCAAGTTCACTTTACCATCACGTTCCCAGCGATGTTAGTGATCTGTAAGGCTAATGGAAGAACATTTAGCTCACACATGAGCTGCAAAATGAACCTGGCATCTTTCCAGGTGTGTTCCAATAGGTACAGCAGATGAGAAGATTCACTGTAAAGAAAAGTAAAAATGAAAATGACTCACATAATTAAAGGAAACAATGACTATAATAAGAACTTCATAAAATATTACCCAAAAAATTTTGGTATAAGTAACTTCTAAGCAATCACACCTCAGTTTTAGAAACGATTTTAAAATGTTTAGTATAAAACTAGGTATTCAAGTTTATCATTGATCTCAATTCCCTTCTCCAAAAACACACAGAATGCTACAAAGATAAAAATGAAGTGATGTGTTCAAACAACCTACTGTATATACTCGAGTACAAGCTGACCCAAATATAAGCCGACCCCTCTAATTTTACCCTAAAACTGGAAAAACTTGGTGACTTGAGTATAAGCTGAGGTGGAAAATGCAGTAGCCACTGGTAAACTTCAAAAATTAAAAAATATAGGACTGGAGAGATAGCATGGAGATAGGACGTTTGCCTCGCATGCTGAAGGAAAGTGGTTCGAATCCTGGCATCCCATGTGGTCCCCCGAGCCTGCCAGGAGTGATTTCTGAGTGTAGAGCCAGGAGTAACCCCTGAGCACTGCCGGGTGTGACCCAAAAACCAAAAAAATAAAATAAAATAAAATATATACCCAAAACAATTACAATAATTATTAAGTTAAATGTTTTTCAGTATTTATTGCTAAAGAAAAACTGTAACAATAATTTTAAAACCGTAAATAAAGTGCAGAAAACCAGTTTAACAGGTAATCAAGCTAAATTACAAAGGTTAAAATCCTTCAAAACTAGATTCCTCCTCATCATCTGTATGTCCAAAGAGAGCTTCAGCTATATCTGATGTGAGGGTATCAGCATAGATATTGTCATCATCACTGAGTTCACAGATATCATCATCACCACATCATCACACAAAGCACAGACTATTGTGGGTTAAATAGTTCAGTTCAGGCCTACCTCTTCGGTTCAGCCACGACTGTGGACTGAGCTGAAGCACCGCCCCCTCCAGCAGACGGCAGAAGACGACTAGAGACTACGTGCATTTAAGTTGGTGCACACACAGAATCAAATAACCTGTATGACCCGTGTATAAGCCAAGGTCGGGTTTTTCAGCACAACTCTTGTGCCGAACATCTCGGCTTATACTCAAGTATACGCTGTAAATCCTAAATCCTTGCATTTATTCCATCTGGCAAGTATGTATTGCATGTCTACTATATCCCTGGCATTGTCCTACATGCGAGTGACAATCATAACAGACAAAACTTCCAATTCCCATGGAGCTTATGTGCTCATAGAAGAGACAATATAAGTAAAAAAACTAAACAAACGGGTCAGAGTGGTGGTGCAGTGGTAGGGCGTCTGCCTTACACACGCTAGCCTAGGACAGACCACGGTTCGATCCCCCAGCGTCCCATATGGTCCCCCAATCCAGGAGGAATTTCTGAGCGCATACCCAAGAGTAACCCCTGAGCATCACCGGGTGTGCCCCCCCACCAAAAAAAACTAAACAAATACTATACAATGCTAAGTAAGTGTTAAGGAGAAATCTAGAAGCAAAGAGAGTAGGGCTGGAGAAATAGTATGGGGGAAAGTGATTATCCTGCACATGACCTACCCCAGTTCAATTCTGGCTCTCCCTGATACCCTCAAGCACTGTCAAGAGTGATCCCTGAGTACAGAGCCAAGAGACAGCCCCTATGTACAGAGTCGAGTGTGGATTCAAACCCACACCCACAAAAAAATAACAAAGAGAACAAGTGTGAGAAGCAGAGATTAGTACTTCTTTTAGGAAATTTGGGTACAAATGACTGAGGAGTCATTCTATCCAAGAGGTTGAGGGGCCATTCTTATGGATATCCAGGCAAAGTCCAGGACCCTGAGCGGAGCACTAACTTGGAGTTCTGAGAACAGGCAGGCAATCAATGTGTTTTGAATAGAGAATGATGAAGAGCAGGAAATGGGGCACTTTATATTGAAGACAAAGACTCACACTGTATAGGGCCTTCTACATCAAATTAAGGACCAAGTCTTATTTGACAACACCTCAGAGTTCCATACACTTATCTACTCAATGGTCCCCATTACAGAAAAAAAATTACTCAATACTTCCCTCTGGAAATCTAAGCAAATTTATGTAAAGTTGTTCCACACCTCACTGCACCCAAAGCTTCTACTACCTCCTCTCCTTTGGTTCATTCCTGCATCTCCAGAGCAGGCACTATCACCTACTTTGGGATACAACACTGCAGGAAACAAGTGCCTTGAATATCTGAATGGAGTGCCTCATCTGACTTAACTCCAGCAGGAGAATGGCAGAAAGGGGGGGGGACGACAACAGACTACAAGGACCACAGCAGAGTAAATACATGGAGTAATATAAAACCCAGTAATCCAGGAGAAAGATTGGTGGCTGCAACAGAAAAGAAAAGATGAATGAGATACAGACACAATCCAATCGAGGAGCAGCAGGATTTCCAAATGGATGGAATGCATGAGTGCAGAGAGGACATTCGTGGATGCCTCAGTTATCTGCAGCCAAGGATAGTTTTGTAGGTTTCTTGTAATATAAGAAAAATAAGAGCTGTCACTTTATAAGGAAAAGAAACCCCAGTAAAAAAATATCTGAGAAGCTCTGTTTTTAAACAAAGTGGAGGTTCATATCAGACATCAAGGAAAATAATGAAGTCAGCCATTCAGTCTGAAATCCAGGGAGAGAGCAAAGCTAAAGATAAACAGGTAGGAAGACTTAGCACCAATAGAAATTAACTTCCTGATGACAACAGATGGGGAGGGAGCACAATGAGAAGAAACAACAGGCCGGGGAAAATGGGCAAAAATGAATGAGCAGTGCACAAAGGCAAAAGACATGTTATTTAAGAAATACACAAGTACAAATTCATTCAAAAAGACTGAGTCCCGGAGAACTAATATATGGCAAGGTGACTCCAAATACCTCAACTATAATGTTTACTTGTTGATTTTGCCTCAATAAGGTTAGAAAAAAAAACAAGCTGCTGACACTAGAGGTATTGCAGGAACAGCTACAGTCCCCAGCTGCATCATAGATTTTATATAAACTTTCATAATAAAGTTCAATTATAGGTTTATTAACTGGATTGAATTAGTTTAAAAAATTAGTTTGTGTGTATACAGAATACTACTAATAAGATATTTGAAATTAAATAAAATGACGTTTCAAGCACATTTTTAATAATTTCTTAGCTCTCTTATTTCCAAAATAGCTGTACAAATTCCTAAATTAGAGAAAGTATATAATAAAACAATTCATTTGGGTCAAAACCCAAATATCACAACTTCCAGCTCTTAAGAAACATCCAGCTAGAGTTAAAAGTGAGGAAGATAAAGTGATCAAATTAGTCCAATGATTAAAGTAAAGCATATAACAACATGAAGGAGAATGTTTCTCCCCATAGTACTCTGGGCCCTGGTTTGTCAGCCTAACGAGGCACTTCTACTGGTGCGTTTCCTAAAGAACCCAGGTCCATACCTGTACATATTCCGTATATTTTCCACTGGGATAACAACCCTCTCAGTTCTAAGAATCTGCTGAACAAGTTCAGACAAATGGTAGCTTTTACAACGAATCAATTCCTTTGCTGAAATTTCCACATCACAGATCAACCGGCCACAGGTAGCACTTCTTTCCCCAAATCCACTCCGACCCTACAAAAGGAAGAAAAAAGAAAAAAAAATTCTATGGACGAGGAGACATGGAGAACATTTGATTCTAACTTGTTCTGAGGCTAACTCCAAAACTACAATAGTGAAACACTTATTCGTGCAGTAATTTAACCACAATCAATTCTTTTATTTTTTTTTGGGGGGGGGGGGGGGGCAACAGCCAGTGGCGATCATGGGTTACTCCTGGTTCTGCACTCAAAAATTACTTTTGGCAGGCTCAGAGAACCATATGGGATGCCAGCGATCGAACTCAGGTTGGCTACGAGCAAAGCAAATGCCCTGCTCATTGTGCTATCATTCTGCTCCCCATCAATCAATTCTTTTGGAAGATATTCTAATCATTTGGACTATAGTAGTGAGTAAAATACAAAAGATTTCTCATGTCAGGTGAAATATACAATACCAGACATCATAAACAAGAAATTACACTCTTAGGAAGTAGCCAATTTCTGAAAAAGAGAAGGAATAAAACAAGCTAACAAAAAATTCGGGAAGAGAGTTATATCTTAAATAGAGTGCTAGGGACATACCTCACTGAGAAGAGGCCATATAAAAAAATCTTTGAAGGGTTAAGAAGGTCGTTTAGCCAAGATTTGAACTAAGAGTTAATGTTAACAACCACTGTATATGAATAGGAAAAATATCAGATCCCAATGCTAATCTGTTGCAGCAGAATTCTCTGGAGAGCATTAAAAAGGGTACAGAATGCTATGTTCTCTGATGCAGAAATGGTGCTCATTGTATTTGGAAGCTTCCAATAAAACAAAATTTCAAGCACTAAGCAGTGGCAGGTTTAGGGAATAAAGGTGTTTTATACAAAAAAAAGAAAAGAAAATCACCCAAACTACCTCTGTTTCCCACTGGATCTCAATACTGTATTCTGGTCTTGGTGATCGTAAAAAGAGTTCTGGTAAAGCAGAAACTCATAGTCTGCCATGTAGCACATGGGCTAGTTTCAAATGGAGTGGTGCATAAACCTCTCTAAGGGAGGCAAACAGGCAGAAAGAGAAAGGAGTCTACATATTTCGCAAGTCAGACAGGCTGGGTCTTGGGTCTTGAGTCTTAGCCCTTCCCCCTGTGAGCTCTATGGGCATAAACCAGTTTGAGCCCTCCTGTAAGGACAACTGGACTAACTACAATCAAACAGGAATTGCTCTGAGAGACAACTAAAAGAAGGCACTTTCAGCTGAGGGCACTGCCCTCTTACACACTCAACACCTGTTCCCTTCCATTCTTCCCTCCCAAAATTCTACTTGAATGATATTAAAACTCAGTGAATCCTGAACTCTCTGGCTCTGCCTCAAAGCCTAGTGTTTCTGCAATACGGCAGTGGCAATGGCATGAATGTGATGGCTCCAGATTCGAATAGCGGCTTATGAAAATTGACCAATGACCTTTAGCAATAAAATGCTAGATACAAAGAAAAATTGTTTGGTGTCAAATTCAAACTGCCCTATCACAAACTAGCCCATTTGGAGCATAAAAGTACAGCATGTTCCCCTGTAAGGTATTCCATATAAAGAAATAAAATAAAAAAGAAAATTCTCATTACCCCAAGCTTCGGCATGTTGGATCGCTTCAGTCGGCCTATTTTCGACCAGTGAGGAACTTTGCCCAGATTTATTCTCTGCAGTAGCACTTCCAGCTCAAATCCATAAATATTATGACCCTAGTTAGAAAAATAAGGCAGCCAATAACATAACAAATGCAAATTAGAGGATTTATCTTCATAAGCATAGAATTTCTTTGCCCTTTCTTTTTCTGGTCTCTAATTGAAGGCATCATGAGCTTACCTCCGATTGGGGTCCTTTCTTCTTCAGGAATTTATTCATCAGCATTCATTAGCCTTGACATTAACTAGGCTGCTAAGCAGATTGCTAGAATAAACTTTATTTCATCCTAATTGATGCAAGGTTCATATGATGTCTTTTAATTTGCAGCTCATGCCTCACAGTCTCAGAAGTAAATGCAAATTTTAAGGTTCCATACTTTTCACATGATCAGTAAAAGCTGCATTCAAAAATTCCATTTTATGTCCTTAAAAATCAAAAACCCAGGGGCGAGAGCGGTGGCACAAGCGGTAAAACGTTTGCCTTGCCCACGGTAGCCTAGGACGGACTGCGGTTTGATCCCCCGGAGTCCCATAAGGTTCCCCCAAGGCAGGAGCTATTTCTTATTTTTAATTTTATAATAATTTTTATTTTGACCAAAGTGGATTACAAATCTTTTACAGTAATATTTTAGGCACATAGTGACATTGAATCAGGGGCATTCCCACCACCAATGTTGTCCTCCCTCCACCCCTGTTCCCAGCATGCATCCCAGATCCCCGTCCATCAGTATTACTAGGGATCAGAGTTCAAAACAAGTAGAAGAGGAACAACACAAACCCTGAGTGTCATCAGGTGTGGCCCAAAAACCAAAAACAAAAACAAACAAACAAAAAAAGAACCCAAGAACCCACATATGTTGTGTAATAATTTATAGACTTGAGAAAAACCCAAGAACTACATCTGTTTCTTCTTAAAGAACTGAATTCAAACTCTACCAACTTATACTCTTCATCAATGTTTAGTTCAAGTAAGAAACTTTTTTAAAAACAAGAAAATAGAGACTCTGAATTTGATCATTAGCATTACAACCCAAAAATATCCAAGAAAATGGGGCCGGAGAGATAGCATAGAGTAGGGCATTTGCATTGCATGCAGGACGGTGGTTCAAATACCGGCATCCCATAAGGTCCCCCAAGCCTACCAGGAGCAATTTCTGAGCATAGAGCCAGGAGTAACCCCTGAGCACTGCTGGGTGTGACCCAAAAACAAAAAAAAAAACCAAGAAAATATAACTATACCAATTAAAAAGTTTGAAATATACAAAAATGGCTTATGATGTAATAAAGCAAATGCCTAAAATGTGGGACATTCTATTCCAGCTCCATAGACTCCCATCCCAAAACTACTGGGTATGGCCCCTATAAAAATATAAATTTTCCATGTGAATAGTAAGCCCCATTGTGTAAATAATATCATGCACTGTCTATGTTTATTAAAAGAAACTTATGCAGAATAGGAGCCTGAGAGATAGTACAGAGGATATAGTGTTGGCCTTGCACAGAGCCAAGCAGGTCTCATCTGCTGAGCATCCCATATGGCCCCAAGTCCTGCTAGGAGTGATCCCTAAGCACAGAGCCTTGAGTAAGCCCTGAGCATTGCCAGGCATGGTCCAAAAACAAAAAATAAAATAAAACAGAAGAAAGTTACTTGTCACTGATTTAAATATCTAAGGGCTAAAGAGATGTGACAGGGGTTAAAGCATTTGCCTTGCATGTGATCTATCCAAGTTTAATCCCTGGCATCAACTAAGAAGTGTCCAAAATAGCCCCTCATTATTACCAGGTGTGGACCCCCTGAAACAAAATAGGAATAAAGGTTAAAGGAAATATAAAGCCAGAAACTGCCTCATTACTCTAGCAACTGAGACAGACATCAGTACTTCTCACTGTTTTCAGGAGCATAACCTGTAATCAGGTACAACAATAAAAAAATGGGGCAAAAGAAAAAATCATAGCCTTGAGTTCTCAAATAAGTATGACCTAGAAAGCCAATGAGGTCAAGAAAATTAAAATTCTTAGTTGGGGGGGTGCCGAAGAGATAGCACAGCGGTAGGGCATTTGCCTTGCATGCAATTGACCCGGGAGGGACCCGGTTTGATTCCCACCATTCGATATGGTTCCCCAAGCCCATCAGAAATCATTTCTGAGCACAGAGTGAGAAGTATCCCCTGAGCGCCGCCAGGTGTGGCCCAAAAACCAATCAATCAATCAATAAATAAAGTTTTAAAAAAAATCTTAGTTTCAAGATTGGCACCAAACCAAGGGACTAAATTCCTGTCTTCTATACAATTGAGTCACTAAGCTAAACTTTTAGCAATATCAACAGTTTACACACATTCCTGTGCTGGTCACTAAGAGTTAATACTGGAGTTTCTGAGAGACTAACAGTAAATCAAAAGTTATTTTTCTATTGGAGGGGGAAAATACTGATCTTGTAATGAGCTAGAATTTTCTCTCTTTCTGGATGCAGAAAGAGCAATTTCTACCAGTCCACAAGGCCATTTCCTCTGAAAAGATTCTTGGCTGCTCAAAAAGTACCCACAAATCACACAGAAAAGAAGAAGTGAAAAGCTTCCCCCCCACAGCATGATCAGCTTCTACTCACCACAATGATATCAGGATCAATTTTGTGAACTTTCGCAAGGAAAAAACCTAGCAGGGTTCTCTCCGTTGCAGCAACCTCAACTTTCACCTTCTGCCAGATAAGAACATACCAGTCACTTAACTCTTCACTCACACACAGGATCATATTTCTTATGGCTAAAAGACACCCCTCATTTCAAAGCTGAACACAGCATGGAAATTCCTGATTCTAGGCCTCGATGTAGTAATTGCACAAAGTCTCGGAGGAGCTCGTTCTAGTTAGAAGCTTATGAATGAAGCAAAATTTAAATGCCGAGCACTATCAAATGCAGAAGTGTTTCTCCATAGGGACACATTTGTGGATCCGTGTGCATCTCCAAGCATCTGAATGAGAATGCCTATCAAAAACATCCCTTCCCTATAGAATCACTGGCTGACTTTACTGTTTATGTATTTACCAGATGGAGAAATCCCCAGGCTTGTATCAGCTAATGTCAACTAGTGGTATGAGAACTTATTAAGTTAGAAACCAGACTAAAAAGCAAACTTAAAGATCATACATGTATCAAACATAAATAAGACCTATCTTCACACAAGATTTCCACTTGATTAGTGAATATAAATCTAGCATTTAGAAGAGCCCACTCATCAAAAAGCCCTAAAAATACAAGGCGAGGAGCCACACAGTGAGTCAATGGAAAGGAGCATGTTTCATATAAATGGGCTTCTGGTTTCAGTTGATCGCCAGCACCAAAACAACTGAAAAATGGAATAGGAAAATAAGCAATGAACCAGACGTTGATGACTATATGTCAGATTCACTTTGAGTCTAATGGAATTTTCCTATGTCATTTTACCTGGGTCAGCAATCCGGAGCACTACATGAACAATAAACAACTTGATCCAAGAGTACCAAGTAAGTCGATTTAAGTAGATCCTGGGCTTAGAGAGGTAATATAGTAGATAAGGGACTTGACCCTCATGCAACCAAGCCAGGTTCAGTCCCTCCTAATCCATATGGTCCCCAAAGCCCCACCAGAAATGAACCCTGATTGCAGAGCCAATAGAAAGCCCTGAGCACCACTCAGTATGGTCCAAAGCCCTACCATTTATTAATTTAAAAAAATTATGAGGGCCGGAATGGTAGCACAGCAGTATGGCATTTGCTTTGCACACGGCTGACCCAGAATGGACCTGGGTTCGATCTCCTGATGTCCCATATGGTCCCCCAAAGCCAGAGCGATTTCTGAGTGCATAGCCAGGAGTAACCCTGAGCGACACTGGTGTGGCCCAAAAACAAACAAGCAAACAAAAAAGGATGAAGTATGTTTTGCAAGCAGTGTTAATTTAGTGTTAAATCCCAGGCACTCTATGGTCTCCCAAGCATAGAAATATGCTTGAGGTTAGCCCCCCTCAAAGTGCAAGAACCCATGAAAACCTCATGTACTATAATGGGAAAGTTTGAGATCATGGGCTAGTTTGATAGCTGACTACATCACCCATCTCAACATAAATCTTCGTTAATAGCCACTGTGGCCCTGATTTCAAGCTGGAGGGAGGAGAAAGGGCCTCTACCCAACACCACCCTCAAACTGTGATCAGGTCATCATGACATCATGAATTTTGGGAATGCTTCCAATTAAACTCTTGGAAGGTGGGGTTGAAATCTACCATTCTACTAATACAGTATAAAACCCATTGTTTTCAGGTGTGAACCATTTGGACATTGTTAAGTGTCCAAATATTTCTAAGTGCTTGTCATGGTCCAATCTAGCAATACTACCTCAAACCAAAAAATGTATACAATAGCCACCCATATATACCATTCTTTTCTCTTCCTGCACTATTAGATGCTTCACATAAAAAGAAATAAAGGAATTACTTACCTTCGCACTAATGTCTTCTATAAAATTATATGGAAAAATACAGTCCTTTGGGGTAGACACAACTGTAAAAATGAAAACAACAGATTCCAACATCCATATCTGTCTGATTTCAGATAAACATACCCTACATTTTTCCAAATAAAAATTGTCTTAAATGCAAAGTAATTCCCCACAAGCCCTGAAGAGAAGATCAATTATTTCCTCAAGAACCACAACCAAAGGGTGTTACCCTGGTGAGCACTGCAGCTGAATCTGCAAGCACCTCAACTAACTGTGGGGGTTGGGGCTGCAAGGCCAATCATGCTTGTGTGCACTACCCCACTACCAGGAGAGCAGCGACAAAGAGAAAGGGGGGCAAATTTGTTTGTTTTTATTGGGCTCACACCCAGTGACACTCAGGAATTACTCCTGGAAGGCGCGGGAGACCATATAGGATACTGGGGCTCGAACCCAGGTCAGTTGTATGCAAGGAAAACAGCCTACCCACTGTATTATACCTCTGGCCACAGGGGACCAATTTTTAATAATAAAAATCATCAGCATAAAGATAAGAGTAAAATACTATTTTTTTCTTTATGTTTTTAAAATATGCTTTGCACTGGAGAGACTATATAGGGGTTAAGGGGATTGCCATGTACCATGTCAACCCTGGTTCAAATCCATGGCAGCACATATTAGCTCTTGAAAGCACCACTAGGGGTCACTTCTACAACAGAGCCAGGAATAAACCCAAGCCCTGCATGGTAGCAGAAACCAAAATAAATAAAAATTACAAGTCGGCCTTGAAGAACCATAAGAGAATGGTTGTTCTCTGGGCTGTCACTCCCAAGGGGAAACTGCCCCCGCAAGACATCTCAGGAGGAATAAAGCCCACTGTCCTCCTGGTGACACAGTGAGGATGGCCAGAGCTGCCATCACTAAAAAGTTCCCTGCCATTCGGGACACTGGGATATGCAGAGGAGGCAAACCAAGGCAAACTGAAGTGAGTTCATGACAGTTCTTGCCCACACATTGCAAGGCTACTCACATCATCCCCATGTTCTGCATGTTCCATCCCACTTAAAGAAGGCAATATCCCTGAGCAGGACAGGCATGGCCCAGACCTCCCCAGGCAGCACCACATCCTCAGGCCTCTACTGTTGGCCAAGCACCACAGGGTCCAAGTTCCAAGGTTAGTACCCACACCCACCTCGTGGCTTTGCTAGCCCTGCTTTGCTCACGCAGAGAAAGCAACCGGTGAGGGAAGTAGAGCAGATGGAGAGTAGCAGACCCCCCAAAGCAGGCATTTAAGTGGCTCAGATATCCACAAGAATGTGGAAGCCCTCCGTGGAGACGGACTCCAGGCCTGTGCAACTCCACGACAGGGTACCTCCTGAAGTTTAGGTGCCGCACTATCCCTCTTCTGTTTGAGATCTCCCCAAATCAGGAAATGCTCACTTATTCCCTGGCAGCTTGCCTCATCACACAGAAAACTTTGGCCCCTTTCTTTAATGGGACTTTACTAACTCAGAAAACAAAGATATACTTCTCCCATCAGAGTAACCACTGGAAGAGCAAAAATTTATCAAATTGCCTCCCATATTTTGTTCCAAGAACAAAATAAACCCGCTGAATAAGAGGCAACTGAACCAATAAAATTTAGTATCCACAGCTGACAAAGAAAAACTTCTTTAACAATATGCACTAACTACTCTTAAAAACATTATTTAAAAAAGGAAAGGGAAAAAAACAAGTTACTGATCCAACAGCTGGAGAAATAATATATAAAAAAACACAAACTCTTAGGAAGCCAGCTAACAAAAATACATACCACAGAAGTGTGACTGAAAGGGAGGCTTCGGGGGAGCTTTGTCTAGTGCAAAGCTGTGATGGACCAGAGCCGCCATGGCAATAATCTGTGAAGAGAAGAGACATCATTTATCACACACCTTCTCTGGGCTGCTTCTTCTGGACAGCCTCGGAGATGTGACATCAAATGACTCTTCGGTATGAAAATATTTAAACAAATAGAAAGCAGAATCATCAATAAACCCTCAAATACCCATCACCCAGCTTCAGTTATAAACTCATCTATAAAACTCATCCAATTCCTGACTCCTCCAGATTACTGAGAAGCAAAATCAAAGACTATCATTTTATCCAGATGTATTAAGAATGTTTCTGTATTTGCAGGGAAGGAAGGGTTGGATAACATCTGGCAGTGCCCTGGGGCTACTCCAAGCACTGTGTACTCCAATGGTGCTCTGGAGACCATATCCAGCGCAGGGGATCAAACCAGGTTAGCTTCATACAAGGCAAGAGTTTTACCCATGTACTGGCTCTCTGGTCCTCAACATGTTTCTTGACCTGAGTAGTATGGCCAATTTAACTCAAATAACTCCATGTGAGAGCAAATGCTACATGCACCACAAGGTATTTAACAGCATGTTTGGCTGCTAATATCACTGCCACCCACTCCCCATTTCCAAGTTATAACAGTCTAAAACATCTCCAGTCACTACCATAAGTCCTCTTGGAAGCAAAAATCAGCCCACTGGGAATGCCTTCTTTTGTTTCAATTTTTCCTCTTTCCTTCAACCCTACTTTGCTATTATGCAATGACCAGGGTGGTACAGAACTGGTTGTGGCACCAGGGATCACAACGGCAATGCTGCCAAAACTGCACTCATGAGGGGTGGCACTAGGGACAGACATTCAGTCCACATGCCTGGCACTAATTGGGAGCTATGGCTGGACCCAAAGAATCACAACTTTAAAAGACATTAAAGATGGAGCAGGAGCGGTGGTGCAGAGTGGTAGGGCATCTGGCTTGGTCCCCCAAGCCAGGAGCGATTTCTGAGTGCATAGCCAGGAGTAACCTGAGCATCACCAGATATGACCCAAAAACAACAACAACAAAAAAAAAGACATTAAAGAAAACAACCCATGAGGCCGGAGAGATAGCACGGAGGTAAAGGCATTTGCCTCACATGCAGAAGGTCGGTGGTTCGAATCCCGGTGTCCCATATGGTCCCCCGAGCCTGCCAGGAGCGATTTCTGAGCATAACTCCTGAGTGCTGCCGGGTGTCACCCAAAAACAAAACAAAACAAAAAAAAAAGAAAAAGAAAAAAGAAAACAACCCAAAAAGACTCAAGAACAGATGAGTGGATAAAGAAGCTATGGCACATCTACACAATGGAATACTAAGCAGCTGTTAGAAAAATGAAGTTATGAAATTTGTTTATACACAGATAGACATGGCAAGTACTGAAATGAATCAGAGGGCACTCATTTGTGGGATAGAAAAAAGATAGTATGAGAATAATACCCAAAGACAATGAAAATGATGGAGGAAGTTCAGTTAGGACAGAGAAGGGACCACTATGACAATAATAGTTGAAAATGATCACTCTAGACAAAAACTGCGTGCTGAAAGGAAATATAGTGATAGACATGATACCCCTTGAGTAACAGTATTGCAAATCACGGTGCCTAAAAGAAAAAAAAGGAAGAAGAGAACAAAAATGTCTGCCATAGAAGCAGGTTGGCAGTGAGGAGAACAGGTGGAGAACTAGAGACATTAGTGGTAAGAAATGAACACTGGTGAAGGAGGGGTGTTGGAATATTATATGACTGAAACTCAACTGTCATGAAAATGATCAGTCTGGACAAGAAATGGGTGTTGAAAATGGCAAGTGATATGCATGAGACCCCTTCATTAACAATACTGCAGACCACAGTGTCTAAAAGGAAAAAAGGGGGGGAGAGAATGAGAGAAATGTCAGCCCTAGAGGCAGGCAAGGGGGAGGGATGAAGGGGAAACAGGTGATGTTGGTGGCGGGAAATGTGCACTGGTGAAGGGTGTTGTACATTGCATGACTGAAACTCAATCATGAACAACTCTGGAAATGTGGAAAAAAGAACAACTATATAATGAACAACCTTATAAACCAGTGTTTAAATAAGATAATTTTAAAAATCAAAGGAAATAGAAATTCAATTAACAACTTTTTAATTTTACATCTCAGTGATTTAACTTTAAAATTGCACACAAAATAAATGAAAAACAAACAAACAAAAGCAGAAGAAAATAAAAGACATTCAGAGGCCAGGGAAATAACTCAAGCAGTGTATGTTTCGCTGGCAAGAGCCCTAGGTTAATCCCCAGCACTGCGTGGTCCTCTAACCACCACCTGAAATGAGCACCAAGCACCACCAGGTATGGTCCAAAACAAACCCAAAAGGCCTCAAGATGTAACCAAGTTATCTCAGGTAACATAATTATCCAGCCATTCCTTAAAACCCTTAACTATTGGGCAGGATTATAGTTTTCATGTTCTCTCAAGTAGCTTAATTTTATTTACCAATAAAGTCCATTCATTGCAATTGGTAATATAATACACACACCATCTCCCATAACTATTATAACCCTAAAATTCATTAGGAAACTGGGTAATCTATATTTTAGAGGACTCCATAGTAAGAGTTCCGCTACTCATAAGCCAATAATTCCTTTAACTTGTTCCTGGTTCTTTACTGCCTATAAATTTAGATCTAAATGGAATCAAGTTCAATTTTATGTCAAGAATACTTTAAAGGTGCAAATGATTACATCTATCAAATAATCATGTCTGGTTTTCTTTAGTGACATTAGCAGCCACTAGTGATCATAAGTTAAACCCATTATTTTATTAGGAACTGCAAAATGGGAAATATCTATTCATTTTCCAGCACTTACTACTAGAAATCTTCCATTAAGAGAAACTTTGCTGTAGCAACTACTTGGTTATCTGAGATACAGTATGTGTTAAAAAGGTCAAGACGGACACTTGACTCAATCCTTTGTTCACCACTTTTTAAACAATTAATTCTCTAGCTCCTTCACAAGTGACAAGTAGGATGCTGTCAATGCTTACAGTATGTACTCCTGTGGCATCTATTCTAATCCACAGAAGTTTCCCAAAATTGGCCAGTATGAAAATTCTCAGTTGACGCCTTCGTTCTGACAAACTTTCAGTCATCCTTGCTTCTGAGTACAAGACACCCATAGTGCAAGACTATGGCTTGCCTAGATTAGCATTTTATGTCAGGCCCTCTTCTCTTTTGAGAAATAGTACTTAGACATCTCACTTCATTACCAAGCGATGGTTACCATTTTCTTTAACAAAATCTTTCCCAAACATATCACAATTAACTATGGCCATCTACTATGTTAGCTACCATTAAAAGACCAAGTCACATATTCTTAAAAATCAGAGTAAAATTACTGCCATTATACTGCAGTTTAAAAATGATAACCAACCATGTCAAAAGGATTTAGAAACAAACAAATAGAACCTCCACTGACAAAAGACAAAAGATGCAATTTGAATCCCTGGCAATGCATGGTCCAGAGGGCACCACCAAGGGTCACTCCTGAGCAAGAGCCAAGCCAGAGGGCACCACCAAGGGTCACTCCTGAGCAAGAGCCAAAGAACAGTCCCTGAGAACCACCTTGCCTTGCCACAAATTATTTTTAAGTTCATTTTCCATCATGGAATTTACCTGTGAATTCAGAATTCATTCTCCACCAAAAAGAATACATTTTCCTTGCAAAAAAATTTGTATAAGTGTAGGCAAGTACTACCTCTAAGGTTAAAAAAAAATCTGTCGGGGCTGAGTGATAGTACATCAGGGAGAATACTTGACTTGCACACGGCTGACCCAGTTCAGTCTCCAGAAGCCCATCTGGTCCCAAGAGCACCGCCAGGAGTAATTCCTGAGTGCAGAGCCAGAAATAATCCCTGAGCATTGCCGTGTGCAGCCCCAAAACAAAAGAAAACAAAAAAAACTGTGTTCTCTTTCTTTACCTCATTTTGATGTGTCTTTGCATTCTGCATTGTCTTCATGCTGATAGACATCACCACAAGTGGAGGCAGGCTGACATCCTTAATTACACTCACCAGGTCTGGTTTCAAAGTCATTGCCTCAACTTTACACCAGCTGATCGGCTGATTCACAAGCTCTGAAAGAGATCAGAGAAAACAGATCAACAGTCATTTGCTGAAAAATTTAAATAATACTATAATTGAGACATCTGTGATTAACTGATGGTCTTAAATCCCATGTTGTAGCCAGAATGCCTTATTATAACTTCTAACTAAAAATAAGTCATAGTACTGAATTGTATGCAAATTTGTAAGGGAGGCCAAGAGGGGGAGAGGAAAAAAGGAGAGAGAGAGAGAAAGATTGAATATGTACACACATGTATCCATTATCCTGGGAAAAGGTCCGTATCTATAACTGGATTCTCCAAAGAATCCAAGATCCAGAATAGGTTTTGTTGTGGAAAAAAAGGGTGTGCCCTGGAGGATTACACAGTATTTTCATGAGCTCTATGATAAAAAGAGTAGCAGAGATACCACCACTGGAAAGAGCAGGTAAGGGAGCAAACGTGCTGTCCACATGGAGGAGTGTGGCTTCCTCTTGTTCTGAGGCCAGCCACTCACTCTGCGAACACTCAGGCTGGCCAGCCATGTCAGAGTCCACACAAACAGTGGCACATGCAACCCAATGGCCACCTGAAGAGAGACTAGCCACGGTCTCTCTCCCACTAAGCTGCCAAGTATTATACTAAAGCAGTTCCAAACATTATCCCTTAACAGAAAAATCCTTGAAGAAAGAAACATAAAGAGACCAATTATTGGACTTCTTTTCTAAACTCTACATTGATCAACAATTTATTTAGCATTCTGAAAGCAAATTTTTCCTTACGTGGATTTTTTACTTCAAGCCAACAAGGTCCTTTGATCTTTCTGTTCATCAAGAACAGTTCCAAGCTGGATGTGTTGGTCCCAAATACATGAGAGAATGTTTCCCCCTTTAAATCCTGAGGAAGCTGTGGCATTTCGGCCTGAAAACAAAAAGGCAAAAAAGGGAAAAAACCTTTTGTTTAAAACTATTACTTCATATTTTTCAAAGTCTCTATCTGAAATAAACAAAAGCCCCTCTGTGAAACAGCAGCAGAACTCCCTTTGATATATATGAAATGCAATTTGCCACAAATGAAATCCAAAACAATTCACAGTAGGAAACAAAAACAATTCACAATGACAAAATAATGCATCTTGATGACACCCATTATAAGAAAAATAGGCCAAAAAGCTCCCCCCAAAGAGGATTCTATCCAGAGTTCTATATGCCTTACTGATAAAGAATAGCCAAATAGTCTGACTCCATTAGAAGAATGAAAGCAAAAGAGTGGGGTTCATTCAAAATGCGCCCATGGTACTTTGCATCATCACTGTCAGAAACATTCTTTTTCCAACAACATAGATAAAAACATCACAACAGAGGTAAAAAAAGAGGTTAAGGTCCAATTAATTACTGTCCCACAGCAACGACCTTGCCTGTCATGGGGATAAAGAGCAGAGCTCCAGTGCCACTTTGGCTGCTCTTGCTCACCTCTCCACTACTTGGAGGGACACTTCAACCAGCTGATGTGTCAACTCCAGCATGTGGCACTCTTTCTACTTGAAAAGCAGCCATGCCGTTCCAACTTATTTATCCAAAGATGCACAGAAAGGCAGTATTAAACTGTAGTCTAAAAACTTACATTAATTCGATCCATTTTAATTATGCATTACAGTAAGTGCACATCAAGGAATTGGGAGGCTTGAGGAGACTTGATCATACTCCTCACTGAAAACCAGATCCAAGTTCAAAACACCCTCTCAATACAAACCCAGGCCTTACTTTTCTTTAACTTACCAAATATCTAACTTCCAAGTACTCAGATTTCTCTGGAACATCGGGTATCTCAAAAGCGTAGTTCTTTTCCACTATCTAGGCATGGAGATGTTTAAAAACCATAAAAGACAAGTTATTTTTTTTAAAGATTCAATTGGCAGTCATTGCATATACAATGAATGTCCCCATATTCAATCAGGCTCACCAGAACACCCAACTCTCCCCTCTTTTCAACTAGGACTAAACACCCAAAAATAATATGTAAAAACAATTGCCCTTGCATACTGGAAAACTTAGAGATCCTAAAGCAAAGTTAGTAAAAAAATTTTTTTTATTTTTTTGGGAGGTCACACCCGGCAGTACTCAGGGGTTACTCCTGGCTCTACGCTCAGAAATCTCTCCTGGCAGGCTCGGGGGACCATATGGGATGCCGGAATTTGAAGCTCTGTCCTTCTGCATGCAAGGCAAATGCCTTACCTCCATGCTATCTCTCCGGCCCCGCAGTTAGAAAATTTTTGTAAAATATGTGCAACTTGGATATTAAGCAACTCCATTTTCTTATAAAAATATGAATATTTTCAACTACAGTATCTATCTATTCAGTGTTCACTATGTACCAAGGACTCTTCGATCATCAACTATGAATTAATTCTTTGAACTTTCCTACCAACAGATAAAATTGGGCCCTATGTTGCAAGTGAAGAAAACAGACCCAGAAGTCACTCAGCACTTATGAAAGGGCACAAGAAGGCATGAGAACTTGGGGCTCGGGCCCCAGCATCTATGCCCCGCCAACAATATGCTTCTAGAATGTTAGAGATTGGATCCATCAGCCATAATTCAAAGCTCAAGATTCTTTTTTTTTTTTTTTGGTTTTTGGGCCACACCCGGTAACGCTCAGGGGTTACTCCTGGCTATGCGCTCAGAAGTCGCTCCTGGCTTGGGGGACCATATGGGACGCCGGGGGATCGAACCGCGGTCCGTCTCCTAGGCTAGCGCAGGTAAGGCAGGCACCTTACCTCCAGCGCCACCGCCCGGCCCCAAAGCTCAAGATTCTTAACTTTCTGTTTCACCATTCAATCATCCCTTTATGATAATCACTGGGAACAGCCAGTACATTGCATGAACTGTAGCCTCACAACAACAAAGGCATCAATAACTCATAAAATCAAAGCAATATCATAATCAATATGTATCACACAGATACAATTTTTATTCAATCAGAAATAGCATTATAGTGTCTGAGTTTTAAAGAGTCTTCCAACCAAGACAATTTAGAAATGATTACAAAAAATTAGAACTTCTTCACATAGTACTAAGAGTCAACATATGCTGCAAGTGTTGAATGCAATTAATTTACTATAATTTTCTATTTGAAGTAAACATTTTATAAGCTGTTGAAAAAGAAAACTATTTTTACAAATCTAATAGACTGTTTTTACAATCATAAATATGACATTCCCAATGAATTACAACTATTCTGAAGCTATTTTGCACAAAGGGCTATGCAATAACTGAAAAATCTGTAAATGAACAAATAAAGATATGAAAAATTATGGCCAAATACAAACCTTGGATTTGAATTTCATAATTCTGTGTTTTGTTGCTATTTTCTCATCAAATTCAGCATAGACGTCCTTCATTGTAACTGAAGTTACAGTTTCATTCCCTGTATTTAGATCAATTTTCTGCTTGCACACAGAGAAGAGAAAAATATCTATATGTAAGATCCTCTCAACCACCAAAAATCCCAAGATGAAATCAATTTTCATCCTCACCCATTTAAACATTTAATATAATAGGGAAACTCATAAAAGGTTCAAAAATAGACTACCCCCAAAATACAGACATGGGCCAGAGCAATGTCTAATGGTATTGCTCAACAGGGTAATGTCCAGCAAGTAGGGTGCTACTTCATGTGTGACTGACCAGATTCGATGCTCAGTACCACATAGGGTTCCCTGAGCCCCACCAGGAGTGATTCCTGAGTATAGAGCCAGCAGTATCCCCAGAGTATCGTCAGGTGTGACCCAAAATCGAAAGATATAGACCTGGTACTGGAGAGATAGTACAGCTGATAGGGCACTTGCCTTGCATGCGGCTGACCTGAGTTTGATTTCTGGCATCCCAAATGGTTCCCTGAGCCCACCAGGAATGATCCCTGAGTACAGAGCCAGCCAAAAGTCAAAAAAGAAAATATATAGATACCCCACCTAAAATTTTTAACATATTGACCCCAAAATGTTAACTGTGGTAAATACAATGCAAATTCCTCTCAATAGTATCCTAAAAACAGAGATTAAAAATGGCTGAGCCTGTGCTCGCTTCGGCAGCACAAATACTAAAACTGGAATGATACAGAGAAGATTAGCATGGCCCCTGCAAGAATGACATGCAAATTCGTGAAGCGTTCCATATTTTAAAAAAATGGCTGAGCCAATAAATGGGAGAATAACTGCAAATTTGCAGAAGCAGGAGTAACCTCTGAATACCATTAGGGGTGGTCAAAAAGCCATGTATTCTTCTGAAAATGAAGAGGGGGGGATCCATTATATAGTTAAACTCAAACTTTCGGCATTGGAGCAACAGTACATTTGGTAGGGCATTTGCCTTGCACACAGTCAAGCTGGCTTCAATCCCCAGCATCCCATTAAGATTCCCTGAGACAGCCAGGAGTAATTCCCGAATACAGAGCCAGGAGAAACCACCATGGGATATGGTCAAAGAAAGTAATAAAAATAAATGAACCTCAAACTTCTGCACTTTCTTAAAAAAGTAAAAACTTGGAATTAGATAGTCCAGCAAGTAATGCACTTGCCTTGAATGCAGTGGACCTGATTTCAATCCTCAGCACCCCATATGGTCCCCTGAGACCCAACAGGAGTGATCCCTGAGCACAGAGCCAGGAGTAAACTCTCAGCAAAGCCAAGCGTGTGGCCCAAAAACCAAAACATTTTAATGAAAACACCATGTTTTATTGGATTTCACTACTTTAGCCAAACTCTACATGAGCTATTGATCATCAGTGGTCAACAGGCAAGCAGCCGAAAACAGAAATTATCAAGGTTGAGGCGTATTCATGGCCCAGCTGAAGCCAGAACCGGCTGCAAAAGAGACTGGGCAGCATTTAACAAGAACTTGGAATTAGAAACACATCACTCACCTTCTCCCGGGGAAGAAAATACAGCACTCGCTCTATGTTTTTCACCAGGACACAGCAGCTCACGTGAGTTTTAGCTGATTCAATCCAAACTTTGCCAAAGAGAAACACCACCCCTAAAAGCAGGGCAAACCATCAGAAAACAAATACTTCAATTCCATCACATTAAAGGGTCAATATGAAGGCATACTAAATGCATTCACATATGTAGGCCTCTACAGGAAGTCATTTCTTACAGCCAATTTCTAGCTATTACCCACTCCCCAAATTTCATTCCTCTGAACTTAGGCCACACGACAATACCACACTGGCAAGCTGTGACTACACGGTAGAGGGGACAGGATAATTCTCAACTGGCATGAACATTTCCACTACTGTTCGGAAGACATCCTAAGTCAGTGTAGAAAAGCATTCCTTTGCACCAGAATTCCCAGATCAAAAGAAACCAAGACAGCTGACTATTATCCAACAAAGTTCATATTTAAGCCTTTTGTGAGCACTCATAAACCTAAGAAAGTAATACTAAATTCCTTTCTAGAAAAGTGTATGTAGCAATAAAAACTAACACCAAGGTTCAGATAATTAGGTATAGTAGCATATCAGTATTTTTCTATGTGTAAACCTCAGAGAAACAGAAATCATCTCCTATCTATTTCCCTATGGCAATACATGTCTCCCAACAGTTCTCCTATTTCACAAACTACTTAATACATATGGCAAGCAATGTTCACAATGGGTCCTTAGCTTCTATTTCAATTAACAAGTAGTCTAGCAACCAAACCAGCAGGGCTATTTCTTTTTGAGATCTCTGAAAAAAAATATACCGTGAAGTACAAATTGAACCTTTCTAATCATTAAGTCATTATGCATTAAAATGAGTCATCAAGAAAGGATCACCCAAGATTTGAGAGCCCACCCAAGAGGTGGTCACTGCAAAATGCTGGTCTCCGTGAATAATTGGATGGCAGTAATCATCAACACAGCCACTCAACATGTTCACTTATTCAAGACTTTATGAAAATTCTGGCACATGTAAAGGCTAGTGTTCACAGGGCCAATTACTCATTTCACAAGATAGCTCATCAGTGCTTCCTTTTGTCACTCATCTAAGCAGAAATAAGACCAGCTAAAATTTTTCATTTCTGAAGATGATTAAAATTCTTACAAGAGTTGTGTGATTTTTTAGCTGGGGGGATAAAAAGGGAGGAATAGCAGAGAGGGAAGGGAGGATTGTGAAGATGATTTTTTAAAATATCACAGTAGCTCAGAAAATTAAGTCATCTTCACAACAGTTACAGAAGAAAAATACCAAAATTACTTACAAAGAAAAATAAAAACCATAATATTGGATTCAAAGATTCAAATAGCTCATTTCACAGTCTAACTAATATCACACTTCATGCCACACATTTGACACTGTTTATGCCTCATTTGCTACAAAAAGATCATGGTAAACAAAGATTACATTCCCCCCAAAGTTAGGAGCTGAAACCAGGTGCAGCCAGGATTATTCAACCTTGAAAAAGTCGTAATGAAGACAGGATCTCTTCCCATATGCAAAGAGTAAGATTCTTTTCATAATTATGGAGCATTCAGCAACAACTGACTGACTTAGAATCTGTAAGAAAGTGAGAAACAATACCAGGGTCTTTGGGAGCACTTCGTTTTTATTAGCAGCATTGATTTCACCAAGGCTCAGTGATCATTACCTGCTAGATGTCACGACGAAACTGTTCAACCTCCTGAGATTTAAAGGACATTTTTAAAAAAACATTTTATTTAACCCGTTGGCATCAATTACTGAGGACTTAACTTGAGAAGCAGCACAGAACAGGACAGACTGGGGGCGGGGTGGGAAATCCAGAACCTTGCTGCTGAAGAGCCAATTGCTTTATCCCTTCAAGTCTCAGCTTCTTCCTCTATAAATAACTAGGAAAGTCAGATTTTGAAAACCTCTTCAGCATTATTATTTGGAACTGAGGCCAATAACAAACTGGTGCCTCTCTCACAGGCAAAACATTTGCCCCAAGTGACTGAACAGGCCTATCCACTAGGGTTAGTTGAACAGGCCTATCCATTAGGGTTAGGACGGACCAGGAATATGACCATTCTCAGCACACTAGCTGTTTCATAGCCTCCATCTTAACCTCAAACACTGAGTCTGCAGAACACAACTGTTGCATATCTACATGACCCAGGAATATGGTAGCCACCAGCCACCAGGAGCTGCTGAGCACTTGAAATCTAGCGAATGGAGCAGACACTAAACTTAAATTCGTTCCTTTTAATTCATTTAAATTGAGGAATCTGAGAATAGCTCAGTAACAGAACAAGTAGACTGAAGAAATGAGGCCTTGAGTTTTATGTCCAGCACCACCACACAAGCCCGGTGCCATCTGGCAGCACTCTTTGGGACTACTGCCAACCAAGTAACCCCCAGGAAATACAACTAAGCTGTGTCACCTCCCCCAAACACCAGTCATCACAACCTCAGCAAATCAGTAAGGGAAGAGGGAAATGAGAATGTTCCAGTTGTCCTTAAAAGCACTCTATGTGGGGGCCGGGCGGTGGCGCTGGAGGTAAGGTGCCTGCCTTACCTGCGCTAGCCTTGGAAGGACCGCGGTTCTATCCCCCGGCATCCCATATGGTCCCCCAAGCCAGGAGCGACTTCTGAGCGCATAGCCAGGAGTAACCCCTGAGCGTCACCGGGTGTGGCCCAAAAACAAAAACAAAACAAAAAAAAACAAAAGCACTCTATGTGGTCAGTGACTAACAGAAAACAGTACACTCAAAACAGTACTGGGCTTATTATGGTTTTAATATATCAACTGGGACCAGAGAGATAGTACAGTGGGTAGGTGCTTGCACACAGCCAACTCGTGTTCAACTCTCAACCTCCTACATAGTCCCCCAAGCACCACCAGGAGTGAGTCCTGAGTGCAGAGCCAGGATTAACCCCTGAGTACTGCAGGTATGTCCCAAACACTCCCCCCCCAAAAAAGAGAAAAATTAAGTATCAACTAAAGGTGAAAATAACTCATTTCCATAGAGGAAAAAGAGTGCTGTTTCAGGTTCTAATCCTTGGTAACTGATCCTTTATGAGTGTCGGCGGGTGCCATCCACCCAGTAACCCATTAACACTATTAGACCCATCCCCATTATCACTTTTGTGTCACACTCTAGCCACCCGATGACAAAGTTAAAGAGGAACATTCAGTCATGGCATTGAACACAACTTGGGTTCCAAAGGATTCCCGGAGTACTGTGCAACCCATTTCCACCAACATTTAGTGAACAACTACGACTGTCTGCTTGCTCACAGGCTCAGTGCAAAAAACAAAATGGATAGGGCCAGAGATATATCATGGAGGTAAGGCGTTTGCCTTTCATGCAGAAGGACTGTGGTTCGAATCCCGGCATCCCATATGGTCCCCTGTGCCTGCCAGGGGCGATTTCTGAGCATAGAGCCAGGAGTAACCCCTGAGCGCTGCCGGGTGTGACCCAAAAACCAAAAACAAAAATAACAAACAAACAAAAAAATGGCCCCCCCCTAACCCTAAATAATGGCAAAAGGCAGGAGAGGCTTCAGAAAGGGACCTGAGTTTGGAGGATTGGGAAAAGCTCCAGAAAACACTGGGGGTGAGCCTGGAGATGTCACTCCAGTCAGACAACACAAGATCATCAGTGCCTGGGGACACAATGAGCAGCAAGTCAGGAATTTGCCCAGGACAGGGCAGCACCTGGAGAATTGCTGAGAAACATGGATTTCATCTGTAGGCAGCAGTCACTGAGGCAGCTGAGGAGGCAGAGATGGGGTGTGATCACCCCCCACCACCACCTCTGGAGCAATCCTCCAGCATAATTGTGGCAGACGCCAGCAGAGGGTTTGATGAGGAGACTAAGCCAAGGTTTGGAGAGGCAAAGGCACAGATGTGGGAGGTGCGAGAAGAAAGAAAACAGCATGTCTCCTTTATGGAGGGGAAACTCCCAAGATTTTCATAGGGAACTGGAAAAAAACAGATGGAGGCTGGTGAACCACACGGGTCTGGGAGAGAATTGAGCTCCTTCCTGCATCTGGAGCCATGCACACAAGCTGTACTAAAACAGTAGCCCTTCTCCAAGCTCTGCAAGCAGAGCCCCTCTCTGCAGCTCTGCAAGCAGCTGCCATACAGCCCTGAAACCTGTACAAAAGAGTACCCTGGCTTTGAAAGGCAAAGGGCAAGCTCAGACACATGTGACCCCACTTGCCAGAGGTGAGAGGTCTGTCTGACCAAATCATCTCACCTGGGGGTCAGAGTGGTATGATAGTACAGGAGGTAGGATGCTTGCCTTGCTTGTAGCTGGCCTGAGTTCAATCCCCAGCATCCCATTTGGTCCCCATCCCATTTGGTCCCCCTTCCAACCAGGGGTTTAGAGCCAGGCTTGAGCACCACCAGGTGTGACCCCAAAACAAACAAACAAACAGAAAAAAAACAAAAACAAATTGTCTCACCCTACCTAAAGTATTCTGAAGACTTTACTTTTTACTTTACTTGTGTTCCTTTCTTAAGAAACCAACAAGAGGGCAGGAGCAAAAGCACAGTGGTGCCTTACACATGGCAGATCCAGATTCGATCCCTGACACTCCATATGGTCTAAAAAACTCACCAGAAGTAGAGCCAGGAGAGAGCTCTGAGCACTGGCCCCCCTAATCCACAGAAATGAAAATAAGGAGCCAGAAAGATAGTACACTTGCCTTGCACGTGGCCAACCCAAGTTCGAGCTCCAGCATCCTATATGGACCCCTAAGCATCATTAGGAGTAATTACACACTGCAGAGACAGGAATAACCCTGATCATTGCCAGGTGTAGTCAAAAAAATACCCCCAAAATAAATATATAAATAAATTATAAATAGAAACACATGGCAATTTGCAACCCACATGGCTAAAGAGTGTCTCAGTATTTGATAAAACTGAAGCATATTAAGGCTTCAGTCTTCCCTTTAAGACGCCATTAAATTACTTCAAGGAGCATATCCAGTAGTGCTCAGGAGCCACTCATAGCTCTGTACTCAAAAGAGAGCCAGGGTTCGCCAAATGTAAGGCAAGTACCTTACCCGTCCTCTCTCTCTGGCTTCCAACATGTCTCCAAGAAAAGTCACTAACTGATTCTCCTCTTTTTTATTCTGTTTTGTTTTGGGGCCACACACACCAGAGGCGGTCAGGGGTCATTCCTGTCAGGCTCTGGGATATGGGATACTGGGGATCGAATGTGGGTGAGCCACTTGCAAGGCAAACACTCTCTCCCTGTTGTGCTATCATTCCAGCTCCCAAATAATTCTCCTAAAAGTTAACACTGGCATTCAAGCCTGATGGTGAATGTTCGCTCCTAGTCACATGCTTTACTCAATTCTGGATAAGCCCTTTGTTCTCAACAGCTATAGTCTCCAGGAAACCACTTTAAGAAATACATCACTGGCATGTACCTTCTGATCCAAAAACAGGATGTGAATTGAGGCAATAGTTTTAGGGTGTATGGTGCATTTTAAACTATCCAACAGACTGTCGTGGCCAGCCCTGAGGCACAGACAGGCTCTCAGGGCACAGAGGGGAAGTGGAGGATCTCCTGGTTTCCTATGCATCAGAAGTCAGGGTATTGGCACATTCAGAGAACCGGGGAAGCATCCTTGACTCCTCTCCACAAGCCTCCACATCAAGCCACCAAAAAGCTCACATCAAAATCCATGTGAAATGAATTTACTTCTCTCCACCAGCTTAAGAACTAGCACCCGTGATCTCCGAGGCCTCAACATTGCTCCACCAACCCTTTCTATCCCCAGCATACACAATAAATTCTCCAGACCAGAAGGCTCCTGTTAAAATGTAAAGACTGTGTGACCAGCTTCCCATACTGACAATCCTTCACCACTTCCCCACTATTCCTAGAATAAGGCCTATACTCCCTAATCTGGCTTGCACATTCCTTCATTCTTCAACCTTTGCATTGCTTTTACCTCCAACTTCATTTTCTACTAATCTGATTATTACGACTACATGTTACAATCACACAGTCCTTTTTCTTTTAGTCTAGGTGCCTTACGCTAAAAAATGTTTTCTGTAGCTCCATGTACAGTCTACTCAATCAGGCCTTCCCTGATCATTCCCCAACTAATTGCCTACAGAGCATTTATCCATTTTCCTTATTTATAGCTCCCGGCCTCTGGAATGTAAGCCCCATTAGGACAGTGAATGTTTCCAGTTTCTTCAACCTCACATCAGTATCCCACACATGACAGGTACCAAATAGCTGAATAAAGGAAGTTTAAAGTGCATTCTTTCCAGCAGCCAGAGAGATAGTACAGAGAGATAGTACAGCCTTTGTCTTGCAACACAGCCAACCCAGGTTCGATCCTTGACACACCATATTGTTCCCCCACATCTAAACTATTTTCTTCTCATGAGCAACTCTCAAAAATACTACAGCTCTTCTCCATTCAGGTTGTCTATGCATTTTCCATGAATCTGTATCATACACCAACAAGGGGCAAAGCCCAGGCCAATTACAATCCCTAAATCAATTAAAAGGGAAGCACTATTTTCTATCAAAAATATAGCTTCCGATTACCTGGTTGGTTGTACTGATCTTCATAAGCATCCAGCCAAAAAAAACGAAACACTTGTTCCTCATCCACCCCTTTCACCAGGGGGAGGTGACTGGAATCCAGTTGAACTTCTTGGGCAGAGACACTGTCATCTTCCTGCTCAATATCCCAACAAGAAACATCTGGGAGAAAATTTCCTCTGCAAAAATCAGTTTTGTATCAATATTTCCCAATCCAGCAGAATAACAGCAGCACTCACCACTTGCTCAGAAAAGTCATAAAATATTCTTACATGGTCCCTTTCCTGGGATCCACCTCCTGTTTCACACTCTCGGCTGCCTCGCTCTTTTGGTCCCCTGACTTGGCAGCCACAGGCTCTGCGGTGTCCACCTTCTCAATGTCCATGGGCTCATCAAAATCACCATCTTCAAAATCCATCGCCCCCGACTCAGGGTCGTCTGTACCCAAGGCTGGCACCGGCTCTCCTGAGACAGCATTACACATTCCCATCATGTACTGCTGCCATGAAGCACAAAGACTACCCAACTGCAAGATCAGTCGAGGCCCTTTCTCACACTTAATTTGCATTTCTTTAATGCCCAAATTTAATTTATGCTACTATAAATTTAAATCTTGCTTACTATCAAAATACCTTCAAAATAGCATCCATTTTATCCTTTATGGGACCACCATTTTGAACAGCACCTTAGACTCCTGACATCAGACTTACCCACATTCTTAAGAGGTACAGGAGTCAGCGCAGGCTCCTTCCTTGAGATAGGGGAAGCAATTTTTCCTGAAGGAACTGCCTGAAAATATTTATTTTAAACGTTTAGTCAAGTAGACCGGCATTCTAAAAATACACAACTGTCCTAGCCTGACCAGAGATAATGACAGTTCCCATTTATAAAATGATTTTGTGTATGATTAACATAATAGCTTCAATTATTTTACTATTACCTAGGTTTACATAAAAAATACTTGTTTCCAGGAGGAAAATTATTGCATTTGGCACAACGGTAATACCTATAATAACACATACTGGTTACTTCAAAATTTACTCTGAAAAAAGGCAGGCACATGTTATTTTTGAAATATGTAAAGCTGTATCACAAAGCAGGAGTTCAAATTTAAAACAAAAATCAAAAGCATTGCCCTCTCCTAGAAAAGCAACCAACTGATGATCTAAACCAAGATTAAAGGTATTTCCACACACTTTACCTTGGGGGTAGGCACAGAAAAGGGATTCAGTGAAGCACCGAGAGATCGTCTCTTCTTTGGTATAATTATAGGTGGTGGAGTTATCTGCGGTGACTAGAGGAAGGGTAGAACAGACACTCACTGCCATGCTTGGCTTACAAGACAGAAAAAGTACATTTCTTTACCCACGAAGACCCCAAACGCAACGCATCTTTATCCTTCATGGCTCCCCCAATGATCCACATTCATACACTGCAGTTACTATAGCAACAATATTACAGACTCACTGGAAAGCCAGACTAGATAATAAATACACCTCTCACCATTTTCATTTCTTTTTTAAAACTTAGTATACTTTTACCTGAGCTCTCCAGAAAAGTCCATCTAAAAACTGTCAAGCCACAGCGACAAAATATTGGTGTTAGATTTACTCAAAGGTCACACAGAAAGCAGTATTGTTCCAAAAGAGTTTGGTCCTTATGTGAAGGAGGCAACTGCACATTCCCAGTGCCTCTAAGCCTGTCTGAGGTCTAGCAAGACCAATTCATTGATGCAGCCTTCTCGCACTCGGAATTCAAGTCCAGGATCTCATGCCTGACTGTGCAGACTGGCAGGCTCAATCTTTTCTGGGAACATGCGTTGTGGCAACTGAGGGCAGGAGGTAAGAGTCTGCAGAACTTACTCATGTGTATACTCTCACTACTTCAAACACGCCCCCAAGCAGCCCTCCCTTCATAATCACATAACTGGTAAGAGCAAACTACTCATATAAAATAGTAAAAAGAAACTAACTTGGAAGGCATGTTGCTAATTTGTTTATGCAGTGCAAAGAATGGAGCCAAGGGCCTCACAACTTTAAGGCCTTCACACTACCACTGAGCACACCGCAGGCCTCTGGGCTTGCTTGCCTTTTTTTTCATTGTGCCACACCCTGGAGTTCTTAGTGCCTGCTCCTGGCTCTGCACTCAGGAATTACTCCTGGTAGGCTTAGAGGATCTTAAGGGATGCGAGGATCAAACCCTGGTCGACTGCACGTAAGGCAAATACCCTACCCAATGTGCTATGGCTCCAGTCCCACCCAAGTTTTCTTAATCTCTTGAAGTAGTTGTGTTGGGGGCAATTACTGAATGGATTTTTCAGACCCATGTCTCTCTTGCAAATTATAAAATGTCCAGAAATGTACTTACCTCTGTGTTTAGATCCTGTAGAATATCACCTAGCAGATCATCCTTGGACAAGTCTACAGCTTTCTGGAAAGGAGAAAGGGAGGGAGGATAAAGAAGGATGTTCTTCACATCATTTTTTGTTTATTTTTAAGCCATACGGATTACACTCTTGCTCTGCACTCAGAAATTACTCCTGACAGGCTCGCTCAGGAACCATATAGAATGCTGGAGATTGAACCTGGGTTGCTGCTTTCAAGGCAAACACACTACCCACTATGCTATCACTCCAGTGCCTGTACTTCACATCTTTCACCCAGATCACATGCTGGGGAAGAAGCGCCTAGTTCTTGCTCCTCTATTCCTCTGGGTGCTCAGCTACAATTCAGAACTTAATGGTCAGATGTATGCACATAACCCATAAATATTCTTAGTTCCCCTAAACCAATTCTGCCCTCATTACAAGAGATTCCTGCTTATCACTGACAATAAAGACCAGTAGTTTAGCTTATCTGTTCAATTTTTGGTATGCCTTTTTTTTGTTTGTTTTTTTGGGTCATACTTGGCAGTCTTCATGAGTTACTCCTAGATCTGCACTCAGGAGTTACTCTTAGAAGGCTCAGAGTATCATATGGGATGTCGGAGATAGAACCCTGGCCAGCCACATGCAAAGCAAACACCCTACCCACCATACTATCCTTCCAGCCCCTCAATTTTCTTTTTTTTTTTTTTGGTTTTTGTTTTGGGGCCACACCCAGTGATGCTCAGGAGTTACTCTTGGCTATGCACTCAGATATTGCTCCTAGCTAGGGGTACCATATGGGACATGGGGATCAAACCAGGTCCGTTCTAGATCGGCTACATGCAAGGCAAATGCCCTACCACTGTTCTATCACCCCGGCCGCAATTTTCTTTCTTTTTAAATACTTTTGGGCCATACCCCATACTGCTCAGGGGCTACTCCTGGCTCTGCATCTGGGATCTCTTCTGGCGGTGCTCAGGATGCCAGAGATTGAACCCAGATTAGCTATGAGCAAGGCAAGCACCTTACACACTAGACTATTGCTCTGGCCCTTCAATTTTCCTCTTTTTTGTTTCTCTTTTTAATTAGCTCTCTGTTCTAACCACTCCATGAACACTCAACTTAGTGACTGGAATTGTGAACTAATTACTCAAATATTTGAGTTCAAATATATTGAGTGCTTATTACATGTAATCAAACATTTCATTGCCTTCACAAAAGACAAAATGTAAAAAATGAGACTCACATCAGCAGCTTTCTTCCCAGCACTAGCTATGAACATTGACTTGATATTGTTTGGTTTTGTCACAGCGGCTTTCTTCACCTTCCTCTTGTCTTTGTGGAGTACTTTATCATCTTTTCCTGCAGAAATATATATTATTTAGAAATATGCCTCTGCAAATCTCAAATTTTTATTTTATTTTACTTTGTTTTTTTTTTTTAATCTATCAATGCTCAAGACTTACTCCTGGCTCTATGTTTAGGGAATCACTCCTGGCTCTGCTCAGGGATAAAAATACATTATGCCAGAGATTGAACCCAAGTTGACTGTGTGCAAGTAAGCACCCTACCCATTGTACTTACTAGCTTTCCACCCGAACAAGAGAATTTTAGAAGAAAAATATGTTAACAATCCAAACCCCCCAAAATGAGATTTTATTCAAATTACACATTAAAGAATCTTTAACACTAGCTTAATTCATAAAAACATGGGGCAAATATTGGAAAAATTGATGAGACACAGTTAAATATCAACATGAATTATAAGGGATAATTATTTAATAACAATTGTAAATGTGGATAAAAAGCTTTTAAATACCTTTTTAGCCAAGGAATAAATAAGCGAAGTGTCCATCAATGGATAAATGAAAATAGAAATTGTGGTCTACATATAATGAAATGTTATTCAACAGCAACAAAAGAAATTGCCACAAGTGACAACATAGATGAGCCTTGAGAGCATTATACTAAGTGAAATGAATAAGACAAACAGTTTAATCTCATATAGAGAATAAAAACAAAACAAAAAGCGCAGGTACAGACAATAGAGTGATTCTGTCCTTAAATTTATTTCTGGTTTAATTAAATTTATAAATCCTTTCTTTTCATGCCACCTGTTATTAAAAGGAAGCTCCTAAACTCAAAATGAATGTGGGTAAAAGGCAAACATTTGGGGGCCGGAGAGATAGTATGGAGGTAAGGCATTTGCCTTTCATGTAGAAGGTCAGTGGTTCAAATCCCGGCATCCCATATGGTCTCCCCGAGCCTGCCAGGAGCAATTTCTGAGCATAGAGCCAGGAATAACCCCTGAGCACTGCCGGGTATGACTCAAAAACCAAAAAAAAAAAAAGAAGCAAACATTTGGTTCACATAAAAGCATTCACAAATAGCTACTTGAGAAAGGAAGCTGGGCACAACCAGTGGTGCTCAAAGCTTACTCCTGGTCTGTGCTCAGAGATCACTCCTGATGGTGCCTAGGAGACCATATGTGGTGTTGGAACAGAACAGGGTTCTGTTACAAGGCAAGTGCCTTACCCACTTATCTACCTATAAGAAATCCACCTCATGTGGGAAAATAAAAACACACATACACAATCCCATTACCAGATTTTATATATATATATATCCAAAAAAATTAAAAATCAGTGCTCAAAAGGTTGGAGCAAATGGAGTGCAAGCAGGAAACAGTGATCTCCAGCACTACGCATTCAAAGCACTACCAAGAGCAAGCCCCAACAGAGTCAGACACAGTCCCCAAATATGGTCAGTTGTGGCACAAAAATAGACAAAAACAAAGTTGTGCAAATAAAAGCTTGTACATGAATGCTCATAGCCACACAATTCAAAGTAACCAAAAAGATGAAAACAAATCAATGTCAACTTCCATAAAGAACTGTGATTTCCCATACAATGGAAAACTTACTGGAAAAGGAAAAGGACTGAGGAGCCAAAGCAATAATACAGAGGGGAAGATGTTTGCCTTGTAGGTGGTCAACTTGGGTTCAAGTCCCAGCAACCCATATGATTCCCCAAGTCTGCCAGGAGTGAGCCCTGAGTAGAGATGTTAACCCCTAAACATCACTGGGTGTGAACCCTCCCAAAAAAAATAAAGAAAAAAATGTTGAAATACTGACACATGCTACAATATAAACACTGAAGAATTTATGCAAAATAAGAGGCCAAACACCAAGAACATAACAAAAGATTCCAAATATATAAAATATTCAAAATTGATGTTCATAGAGACAGACACAGATCAGTGGTTGCCAGAGACTGGGCAAAGACTGGATAAATGATTGTTTAATGAATCTAGGTTTTTGTTTATGAATAAAATGTTTAAAATTAGATGATTCTGTTATGTATATTATTCCATATTAAAAATACATTTTTCAAGTACCAAAGACTAACCATGCTTGTAGTACATTTGGGACAATTTTAAGAGAGAAGTTAATATTTTAAAATGACTTAAAGAGTCTAAAAACAGACAATGGTCAGAATGTTTAATATAAAATAAAGATGATCAATAAAAAGGTTTGTTTTTCTGTATTCCTTTTGCTTCTGACTTCTTCACTAGGGTTGATATTCTGACACTAATCGACATTTTTTGTCTCTTTCTGAAAATATCCCAGTGATAATCGAGCCCAATACCAGAAAGAGCACACCTTTTATTTTTTGGCAAAACTGCTCATTTTTAAATCTTTTTTTTTCATTTTTAAATCTTTAATTGCAGAATTCCATTCCATTCCTACAAGCTTGGGACTTCATAGATTGCCCTGCGATGGACACAGTGAGGATTTGTGGCTAAAAGGAAATGAAGCATGACGTAAAAGCCCCCTAAAAAGAACTGTGATACCTGGAAGATAAACAACAACAGGCTCCAGATCTAAAATAGAAACAATGCAAAGAGGCTAGCTTCAGTCCTCAGCACTGCATGGGCCCCTGAGCATTACCAGAAGTGATTCCCAAAGCACAAAGCCAGGAAGTCTCCCAAGCACTGTAAATATGCCCCCCCCCAAAAGAAAAAAATAATAAATTAAAATGCCATAAAAGGCCAAAAAGGGCCAGGAGACAAAGACAGGAGCGACGGTGCTGTGTGACGAAAGAGAACAAAAGAGGACTGTATGAACACACAGCTAGAGAGTAGAGAGACTGGCCACAGCTCAAATGGTAGAGCACCAACAAGTATGAGGCCCTAGAACCCCAGTAGGGTATGACCTTCAAATACCACCAGGACTAGTAATGGGACTCAAGCACTGCAAGATATGGCCTCCACAATAATAAACCAACAAGCTATAGAACTAAGAGGATTGGAAGAGTTTAAGCACCCTGTCTCAGAGAATCTCCTGCATTTGCCTGGTTCTCCAAGCATCTGCAGCAATCTATAGCAGAGGAATATATGGTGTACATATAGGCATATATCACAGTATACTATGCCCTTGGGCCTTTATAGAGTAGCCAGACAGTTGGCCAAGAAGCTGTGAGTGGCCTTGAGATAATCCCCCAAAAAACTGGGCTGGAGGTATAGCTCAAAGGGCCAAGCACAGGCTTCACTTGCAGGAGGCCCAGGTTCAATACTTGGCACTGCATGGTCCCCAAGCAATACTGGGAGTGATCCCTAAGCACACTGCCAGAAGTATCCCCTGAGCACAGTGGGTGACACTCCCAAAAAACTTTATCAAGAAAACAGCACTAAAAACAGAAAAACAAGAAAACAGTAACAGTGAAATTCTTAATTTGGACAAGGTATTAGGGCCATGTAAGAGGTACTATGGCTAAGCAGACAAAGGCTTTGACCTTAGCAGATCATTGCTAATGTTGTAGAGGTTAAGTACCAAGGTACCTAAAACATCTAAGTCTCAGAAGGGCCAAGGAAATGGCACAGTGCGGTGGAATACATGTTTCTGCATATGGCATGCAGGAGTCAATCTCTGGCACCACATGGTCTCCTGACTTTACCTCGGAGAAGAATAAAGTATACAAGTGTAAAATATTAACAACCTGAAAATTATAGACAAGTATACTGTTCCTGTGCAATTACATGTTCTTTGCATTTTTTCATTTTATTTATTTGTTCATTTTTTTTGTTTGGGGGCCACATCCGGCAGTATTCAGGGTTTACTCCTGGCTCTGTGCTCAGGAATCACTCCTGGGGGGCTCAGGAGACCATAAGGGATGCCAGGGATCAAACCCAGACCGGCCTTATACCGACTTATATACCCACTTTACTATTGCTCCATCCAGCATTTTTCCTTTTTTAAAACATTTTTCAAAATTTAAAAACCATTTTAGCCGGAAGGAAGAAAGGATCTTAGCTGGAAGGAAGAGGGCCATGACAAATGCACGCTTTCCTCTGGGAGTAGTAAAAAGGTGAAACTCTAGTGATGGCTGCACAACCCCTAAACACCCTTGAAATATGCGCTTTGGATGGGGGGGGTTTCAAGATATGTGAATTACATCTCAATAAAGGTATTTAAAAATAAACCTGCTGCAATTGGACCACAATTTGCTGACCCATGGCCTACCACGGATGGTAATAATGAACTAAATTAAAAAGGCTTATACTGAAGAGAATTTTTTCGTCTCTTTTTTTACAGGAATGAAATCAGGCTTATTTACTCCAAATTTTTTTTGCCAATGATGTGTAGCTAGGAAAATCTAACACATTCATTCACATCATTTTAGATTTCAATTAAACAAAGCATGCTGATTGCATTCTAAACCTGATTATTGCACTGCAGTATTATATCAAAGAGAGAAATTCTAAGTGCATCAATTCAGAAGGACTCAAAAGCCATCTCTTATTGTTGTAGTCCTCAAATTCACCAAGTTTAAAATGACCACAGAACTCAAAATTTAAAATAAGTGAAAAACCAAATTCCTTGGATAATAGATGCTTCATTTCCTAGTGTTGTTTTTGCTTTTTACATGTAATTTTCTAAAAAGCTATGCTTTTCTCACTTGTAGAACAAATTCTATACGTACAATGCAGTAGGTCCTTTTCCCCTTAAAAGAAAATGTGTCAAAGTGCCAAGTCATTGCAAATGTCAATCCTCACACTCTGAAAACAGCACTCTTCGGAACTCAGAATGTAGGTACCTTTCTCATGACAATCAAGGGCATTGTCATCAAGGTCATCATCAAAAATCTCCCGACCATCCTCCACATAGCCAACACCATCTGCAGAAACAAAATTTAATATGGAGTTCAATTTTCAAAGAGTGGCCAATATTTTATCCATGTCCAAAAAAAATCAGAAACCTATTTAAACCCATCCAGAGAGCCAAAAAAGTTTTGACACCACAATTTACAAAGTTTTTGTTTCTTTGGTTTTTGGGCCACACCCGGCAGTGCTCAGGGGTTACTCCTGGCTATCTGCTCAGAAATAGCTCCTTAGGTCCTGGATCGGCTGTTTGCAAGGCAAACACCGCTGTGCTATCTCTCCGGCCCCTACAATTTACAAAGTTTTTTACACCAAGATTTCAGGTATACAGTATTCCTAACTTCCAACCCCACTCCCTGTGACCCCATCCCTCCACCAATAACCACAGGTTCCCTCCCACTGCCCTCCTGACTCCCTGACAGATCTGTTTTTAAGTTTAATGATTGTAGTCTGAGCCTCATGCTTTAAGAAGTATTGGCTCCAGTGGTTTAGATCAATAAAGTGCCTCATCTTTGTGCTAGTTTTTTGGGGTTTTTTTTGTTTGTTTGTTTTTGGTTTTTGGTTTTGGGGCCACACCCGGCAGTGCTCAGGGTTACTCCTGGCTGTCTGCTCAGAAATAGCTCCTGGCAGGCACGGGGGACCATATGGGACATTGGGATTCGAACCAACCACCTTAGGTCCTGGATCGGCTGCTTGCAAGGCAAACACCGCTGTGCTATCTCTCCGGGCCCTTTTGTGCTAGTTTTTAACCGCAGCAGAAATATGTACCCAGAGAAGTCAGATTAAATGCATTAAATTACATTAAAAGGGCATATATGTACATGTGTATATGAATGTATGTGTACTATATATGTGATATATAAACACACATAACAGAAGATTTCATCTCTTCCCAGTAGATAGATCTGTGGGCCAGTGTTAGTTCATAGGTGTTAAAAAAGTGAAAACCAGGCTGGAGTAGAGCTTGTCTTGCACATGGCCACCTGGGACGGACCTGGGTTCAATTTCTGGCAACCCATATGGTCCCCAGAGCCTGCCTGGAGCTATTTCTGAGTGCAGAGCCAGGAGTAACCCCATCCCTCAAAAAGTGAAAACCAGGAGTGATAGCAGTGGGTAGGACCTTTTTGCCTTGCACATGGCTGACCGGGTCCAATCTCCAACATCCCCTATGATCCCCTTGCACCGCCAGTAGTAACCACTGAGCCAAACCTGTGTGGCTGAAAGGCATAATGAAAATCACTAACACTACATAAACTAGAGAATATGATTTGACCAAAACTTAGTTTATCACAACAGGATGTTTTATAGCAATTTTAGTTTGCCAAAAAAATATTTGATGAATGAATCCCTATCTCCAGAAGCTCAAAAATGTACATTAATGAGGGAAAGTTGGCAATATAGTTGAATCTAATTAGAAAGAAAAAACTACACTATAAGCACCATCTGCATTAGTGTTTCCCAATGCGGGTGATACAATCCACTGAGGAGCACCAGATCCAAGCAGGGGTGCAATAGCTGTTTTGGGTGAAATGGACGGGGGCACTTTCTTTTTGTTCCCTTAAGAAAGTAGATTTTCGGGGCCGGGCGGTGGCGCTAAAGGTAAGGTGCCTGCCTTGCCTGCACTAGCCTTGGACGGACCGCGGTTCGATCCCCCAGTGTCCCATATGGTCCCCCAAGCCAGGAGCAACTTCTGAGCACATAGCCAGGAGTAACCCATGAGCGTTACCGGGTGTGGCCCAAAAACCAAAAAAAAAAAAAAAAGAAAAAAAAAAAGAAAGTAGATTTTCAAATGTCTGTCATAGAGGCAGGCAAGGGAGAGGATAGGAAGAAAACTGGGGACACTGGTGGTGGGAAATGTAGACTGATGAAGGGTGCTAGACATTATATGACTGAAACTCAATCAAACAACTTTGCCTTGTAAGCAGCCGATCCAGGACCAAAGGTGGTTGGTTCGAATCCCGGTGTCCCATATGGTCCCCCGTGCCTGCCAGGAGCTATTTCTGAGCAGACATCCAGGAGTAACCCCTGAGCACCGCCGGGTGTGGCCCCAAAACAAAAAAAAAACTTTGTAATGGAGAGTCTCCAGAAAGGATATAACAGGGTATCCAGCAGGCAATTTCTCCCCACATACCATCATCCACAATCCAGTCGTCATCCTGGCGTTCCTGCACTAGCTTTGAATACTGTTCTTCATCGACTTCTTCATACACATTTGTAAAGTCCTCAACCTGCCAATACACCAGTTTGAGAGCTTCAGATACAGTGAAAGGGTTAAGCAGTTTGGAAGGAAAATGATTCAACTGACTCTGGAAAGGCAGCCTGAAGAAGAAGCTGCAACCAAATCATGAGTTCTGACATTCAACACCACTGCAGGGTTTTCCTTAAATAGACATCAATTAACTTAGTATTCCTTTTAGATGGGTGTTAACATAAGATATTAAATGATTCCATTAGCATAATACACTTGTCACACCATCAATTACTCATCTACTCCATAAAAAAAAAACAAACTGAATTATAGCCAATTCTTCATTAGCTGCTTTGGGGATTGTTCACTTCTAATTTCTAGGCTGGTCTCTCCCATGCACGGCAACCTGGTCAGGCATGCCATCTCCCTCACCACTAGCTGCTGGTGCCAAATGACAACTTTAAGAACTATTCACTATGATTGTTTAAAAATGTCCTCATTCGGGACCCGGAGAGATAGCAAAGCGGTGTTTGCCTTGCAAGCAGCCGATCCAGGACCAAAGGTGGTTGGTTCGATCCTGGTGTCCCATATGGTCCCCCGTGCCTGCCAGGAGCTATTTCTGAGCAGACAGCCAGGAGTAACCCCTGAGCACTGCCGGGTGTGGCCCAAAAACCAAAAAAAAAGTCCTCATTCCCCTCCGGCCAAAAATAAGCAAAGTAAACATACTACAGGACATGCAATTTACCAGCAAGCAACATCTCTGGCACCATGACTTCTACAGGTATACTAGAAATGGTTCTATTTTTTGAGGTAGGGCATACCTGACTGCATTTAGGGATCACTCTTAGCTTTGTACTCAGGGATCATTCCTGAAAAAGCCCAGGTACTGAGCTGAAGTCAGGTGCAACCAAAACAACCTGCAACCCCACACTCTGTCCTATCTCCCCAGGCCACACATTAGATTTTTGACAATCTAAACAGACCAAATAATATTGCTGTATCGTTTTGGAAGGAGAGGAAATTGGCAAGATTCTCTGTTGGTGAAGGTCCACTAAACCAGCACTCTTCGACCTTTGTACTCCTACAGACCAGGACCTGTCTACATACGGGCCCAGACTGACAGCTAAAACTTAGCAGCAGACCAGTGGTCTCCTACCTTTCTTCACCGGTGGACTGGCATACTAGAATGCAGCACCAGGTACAAGCAACTCAATCACACGCTTTCAAATCACACCACAAAACAAATTTCAAAATTCATTTTTAGCCAAGACTCATTCTCACTGTGTCCTATAAAAACACTTGAGCCATAGGTCAGTGTGTAAAGGAAAATCCATCACCGTGCTAATATCTAAAATATCCCCACAGAACTCTTTAGAGAAATACTGGCATTAATAATTCTTTGTGGGGACAGAGAGACAGTACAGCAAGTAAGGCACTTGCCTTGCACAGAGTTTGATCCCTGGTATCCCATATGGTTTCCCAAGTCTACCAGGAATGACTGAGTACAGAGACAACAGTAACCTCTGAGCACCACTGGATGGGGCACAAAACACAAACCAAAAAAAATTTTTTTTGCTCAGCTATATATATACACATTGGGCAGGGTGTTTGCCTTGCACTCGACCAACCAATGCTCAATTCCTGGCACCACATATGGTTCCCCAAACACAATCAGGAATGAGCCCTGAGAACAGAGCCAGGTGTAAGCCTTGAGCACAGTTGGATGAAACCCATAAAACAAACACACAAAAAAGCTTTGTTCTTTCTTTCCTGTCATCTTCTTTTTATTTTTATTTTTTGGTTTTTGGGTCACACCCGGCAGCGCTCAGAGGTTACTCCTGGCTCTATGCTCAGAAATCACTCCTGGAAGGCTCAGGGGACCATATGGGATGCCGGGATTCGAACTACCGTCCTTCTGCATGCAAGGCAAACACCTTACATCCATGCTATCTCTTCCTGAACAAGTCTTTAGGATCTGGTAGACTCACTTAACTTAAATGAATGGTGTCCAATGACAAAAACTGCTCTTGATTTGCTTAATAGCCCAACACATGATAGACTGTGGTAAGATATGCATTTTCTGAACCAAATGCCTGGGTTGAAGTCAAAGCTCTGCACTGTGACCTCAGCTATCCAGCTTTTGAAATGCTTTTCTGTGTGATCCACTTTCATTTGGGTATCAGGAGGATTCATAAGTGAAAGGATATGTCAGTCAGTTGCAAATTTGTCTGTCAGTTACAAAATCACATTAACCATGTCATGGGTTTTCTTTTTAGTCTAGGGGAAGCACACAAAGCGGTGCTATAATGCTGACTCCCAGCTTTTCACTCAGGGACCACCACTGGTTGGCCTGGGAACACCTTATAGGGTTCTAAGGATTGAACCCAGGTCTACTGCATGCAAAGAAAGACACTACCCCATGTACTATTCAGCTGTGCCATTATTCAATCTCTTGCCTGAGAAAGCCCTGAGGCCATGGAAATCCTCAAATACATAAAGTCCTATCGGTAGTCCCATGTTCCCTGCAGGCCAGAGACACTAGGGAGAGGACACGAACAAGAGATCATCACAGTTCATCTCACCTACAGAGCATAGCAGAAGGCACACCTAAATTTCCACCACTGCTCTGGCATAAACAAGCTGGGAAGAATAATTCTCTCTAGAAAGAAGCAGTGCTTAAACTAGACTGCTCCATACCTACAAGTAAAGGGAAAGCAGGGTCCAAGCGACCAGAGCAGACAAGGCTTTTGCCTTGCACACAGTCAATCTGAGTTCAATCCTCAACATCCCACATGATCCCCTAAACTCTCTAAAACGGGGGTGACGCCGCATGCGGCTCCCAGCCAAAATGAATGCGGCTCTTTGACTCTTATCATTATTTTGTATACTGTGGCTCTTTGCCAAGTTTGGATTTTGTTTTGCTGCCTCTGAGGAGGGACCTCTGAGGAGAGATCTCCGAGTGCGTAGTCCCGCCCCCAGGCTGCATCCTCCCGTCTCCCGTCCCTTGGAAAAAACTGCACGGGCCAGCGAGCCGGGGACCCGTGTGTCACATGTTGGGTCACATCTTACCATTAGTTCTTAGTGTTGAGGACGTAGCACACCTTCACCATCACTGCAGGATTTTTACCCTCACTCAAAATGGCAAAATGCAATATGTGTTTAATATATTATTGTTAAAATTAGATGCTTTTGTGTGAGTGTCTGTTTTGGCAGGTCACTGCGTGGTGTGGCTCTCTGACTCTCACAGTTTAAAATTTTGGCTCTTTATGTCGAACTTGTTTGCCATCCCTGCTCTAGAATTAATTCCTGAGTACAGAGCTAGGAGTAATCCCTGAGCAATGCCAAGTGTGACACCAAAACAAAAGCAAAACAAAGAGTAAAATAAAAGCATCTCTAAGTACCCCCAATCAAACTGCTGAACATAGATAGATGTAATGAGTTTAATACGTTTAAACTAGTTTTATTTCAGAATTTTGAAAGCATCTATAAAAAATACAGGAATTTGGGGCCAGAGCAATGACACAGAGGTAGAGTGTTTGCCTTGCACATGACTGACTCTGGATGAACCATGGTTCGATCCCTGGTGTCCATATGGTCCCCCAAGCCAGGGGCGATTTCTGAGTATGAAACCAGGAGTAACCCCCTGAGTGTCACCAGATGTGGCACAAAAACAAAATAAATACAGAAATTCTAAGAGTTGAGTAATTTCCATAATCAGCAAATCAACCTGATGTTGAATTTATATTGAAATAATTATTAAAACTAATTTAGAAAATAAAAGGGGGACACAAATCTAACTGATGACAAAGATGACATAAAACTATCTACTGGTCTTGAATCAGATAAAGCATAAAAGAGCAGAAGAATGGTTACTTACTTCGTATTTATACTTCTCACCAGCTTTAGCCCTTTTCAGTCTTTCTAAAGCTTCCTGGCGTCCTTTCTTTGTTTTCTTTTCTCTCCGGGATCTAGAAGTTACAAAATTCTCGGAATCTGACACAGCTGAAAAAAAAGAACAAGTTTATATGCAATTTTAGTGAACTTTCAATCATCTCTCAAGAACAACAGTTTCTAGCCAAAGTAACACAATTTCAATACTATACAGATATCTTATAATATAAATAATTCAGGAAGCTTAAGGACATATCTACAGTTCCTGTGACTCCAGAGAATTTCCAAAGATCCACTGAAGCAAACGACTAATCAAGAGCAGAGCCGTAGGAAAGAAGGATGCTTGCTCTGCATGCAGTCAAACAGGGTTCAATCCCCATTACCCTATATGGTCCTCCCAACCTCATCAGAAGTGACCCATGAAAGCCTAGTCAGGAATTAGCCCTGAGCACAGCTAGAAGTAGCCAAAAACCTAAAATAAACAAACTTTTACATGCTTCCTCTAATTCAACTGGAAAACAAGAGATTAAAGATGAACTGTTGGTCCAATTCTTCCATTAAAAATGACAAGCCGGGATTTGCATGGATGGAGGTTGGAGAAGGAGCAGGAGGAGAGATGGCTGAAAGACAAGTTAGAATGCAGGGCTGAATAAGGAAAAAAATGACAAGCCATAGCCACTAAGCTGACAAAGGACAACTCATTTGTATTTCATTAAACAACATTGGGAAAGCTCTAAAGAACATATAGAGGTTCTGCTAGCTGTGTACTCAGAGAACTTAACCAGTAATAGAAACTAACTTTAATGTTTCAAATGCCTGCCCTACCCAAGTTTCTGGCATTTCAAAGGAGCACTAAATTGGGAAAGGTGAAAATTTAGCATTTGGCTCTGAGGTGAGTCTTGATTCATCGCTCATTTCAGAATCTCGGTTAGTTGTGCCATTAAAGGATGGTGAAATTTTACAAAAGGTTAATAAGTGGAACCTGGATAGAGAGTATAGCAAGTGAGTGTACTTGCCTTGCAAGCGGCTAACCTGGGTTCAATCCCTGATACCCCAAATGATCCCCCGAACATACCACATGTGGTCCCAAAACCCAAAAAAAGTCAAATGTATTGTCAAAGGTTACTGCAATATAGTAGGCCTTCAGACATTACACTTCTGAATCATTCATGCCTTTGGTCATTACCAACCAACCACCTCATACTATTTAAAGATGTCATCCAAAGAACTAAGACTCTCATATACTGGCAAATAACCAAGGGAGAAAACACTGCCTGCCAGCCACAAATTTAAGCTCAGCACAAATGTCTGTGAAGCTGAGTATTTTATTGTATTTTGTGCTAATTATTTTATTAAAAGGAGTAGGCATAAAAAAGGAGTATTGATAAGAGGCATCCTAAAAGCTCCAACCCTGCTTGAATGTTCTTAACAATATTAAGTTATTTGACTAACTGTTTGACTGAAATAGAAGATGTGATTAAAGAACATGTATGAATGCTGGTAATAGAGTGCTAAAAACTGTATCTTAAAGGTAAAGCCTAATTAGAGATCCTTTTTCCCCCAGCTTCCTGAAAATGGAATCTCTATAACATCTTAGTCTATTGTTTGACTTTCACATTTGACTTTTAAATACATTTTCAAAAAGGCATTAAGCAAAAATTAAGGAATGCAACTACTTAAGGATGACAGCCACAAAATCTTGTGTGTCACTCAAATAATTTTTAAAACTCAAAAGCAGACCTACAACAAAAGGTCTTCCCAATTACTGAACATGGCCATGGAGAGTGAAAAACTGCCTAAGTGTATCCACTTCAAGACTCCCAACTCCATTCATAGGCCTAACAAAAATCTGTAGATCTCTGTGGGCTTTCTGCAGACAACAACGAAGCACCCCCAGGGTTTGGGAGATGACAACTGCCTGTCCTCAAGGGTGTCATGCTTGAAAAAAAATCAAAAGAAACTCTGGCCCCCATCCCACATCAGCACAGGGAATAAGAGTTTAAAAAAAAAAACACAGGACATGGCACTCAGGAAACACAGGGAAAATAATTTAACCTAGAAAATGAAGGAAGGCTTCAGAAGATCCTGTTTCCTAGTAACCAAAAGAGAAAAGTAAAAATTTGCCACCTTCGCAAGGAAATTCTGCACACTTAATGCTAAAAAGTAGCATAAGCAGAGAAAAAGGCCTGAGCCAAACTACAAAAGAATGAAAAGTTAACATGTTTTTTAGAAAAAACATGTCAGTGTGTAAAACCCACACGTGGGTAAAGTCAAGAAGAGAGCAGGAATTATGAATAAGTATCACAGCCCACTGTGCCTTAGGGGCTGACACAGGTTAGACGGTGGACATCTACCAGCTGCAATGACCAGTTGTCTTGTTTTTTTTGGGGGGGGGACCACACCCAGCAGTGCTCAGGGGTTACTCCTGGCTGTCTGCTCAGAAATAGCTTCTGGCAGGCACGGGGGACCATATGGGACACCGGGATTCGAACCAACCACCTTTGGTCCTGGATTGGCTGCTTGCAAGGCAAACACCGCTGTGCTATCTCTCCGGGCCCCAGTTGTCTGGTTTTGTAAACTGCACCATATCTGAAACTATGAAACTCACACCTCTGCATTATTAATCCTGATGGGACCAGAGCCACGTATCCCCTACAGAGTCCCTAAAAAGGCTCTGATACTCTTCCCAGAAATCCTTGCAATTTGGGTACAGGCATTAAAAGAAAAACAGGTTGCAGCAACTAGGAACACTTGTGCAGACTTTAAATCAGAAGTTCGTAACAGGGGGAAAGGAGGTGGACTCAAGGAAGAGTCTAGAAATAGCAAGAGTTGAAGGAAGACAGAGTGCCAGGAACAGCAGTGCCAGCCATGACAATGTACAAGCTGGAGCATCAAGCCCTTGAATGATAACTGGCAACAACCTCCCCATGGAACTAGTTCTGTAGCAGTTTGAATCGCTGTTCATGGATAAGCAGTTCCAAGAATGGCTCTCTAGTTTCCTGGAGCTTTTACCAAGGATTCTATCAAATACAGAGCCTTAAGAACCTACTGTGTGACTGCAGCTGCCTTGCATGCATCTAATCCAGGTTTGATCCTCAGTATTCCATATGGTCCTTCAAGCACTGCCAGGAATAATTCCTGAGTGCAGTGCCAGGAGAAAGCCCTGAGCATTGCTGGATGTGGCCCCCCACCAAAAAAAGTAGATCCTAATATGTGATTCTCGGTTAACTTTATAGTCAGTAATATAGAAGCTCATGTGAGTAACACAAGGTTACACATACCTAAACCTCAGATACCACACCTAACAGAAACATGGTTTAACTTCCAGAAAGTAAAAAAAATCTAGAAGCAGTTTACTCAAAGAGATCATAACACAACACTGTTTAACATCTCAACTCCTAGAAAAGTAAAACTGTGTACAAGAGCTGGGGAGAGAGCTTCAAGGGCCAAACCCCCATTTGCTGGGGGACTAGTTAGAGCTCAGGCATCACACTGTCCCCCACACACCTCTCAAGCACCATGTCCTCTGAGCCCATAGGGGAGTGGTCCAAAAGCAAAACACCATACCTAACTTCCCTATCATGGCACCATCAATTTGAGAAATGATTCACTCTATCTGCTTATTTATTTATTTATTTTTGAGCCACACCCAGTGACACTCAGGGGTTACTCCTGGCTCTGTGCTCAGAAATCGCTCCTGGCTTGGAGGACCATCTGGATGCCCGGGGATGGAACCGCAGCCCATCCTAAGTTAGCATGTGCAAGGCAAATGCCCTACCGCTTGCACCACCGCTCTGGCCCCTCTACCTGCTTTTTTAATCATTGAACTCTCCCTGATGCCTTTTCTAATAAAGAAGTTATAGCTTTGCATATGACAGATTCCTGTTCAAGCCCTGGTATTACATTTGGAGCTCCAAGCACTACCAGGAGTAATCAATCCCAGAACACACAGCCAGGAGTAAGCCCTGAGCATCATTGGGTATGAACCTCGAACTGCCCTCCCAAAATAAGTTAAACACCTTTCAACTTTTCACTGCCATAATCAAGGTAGCCCTTGTGCTGTAAAACTTAAGCAGAATAAAAGCTTAGCCTTTTGTTTTCTTTTTAATGTCTCCAATGCCTCACATAAGTTTTGTTAGCAAAAAGAAATAAATAAGAGTTACGCATGAAAATTCCATTTAGAACGTTTAAATATTTGGTTCAGAATAACAATCTGGCATACCTGTCACCCACCACAGAAGCAGATAGACTCTAACCTACAAGTATTCAGGTAACAATCTGTCTACTCTAATGTAAAAATTTCAATCACAAGTTCCCAGCCACTACTTAATCAACACCATGACTTAAGAGGGGTCTCAAGATTGCACAGTATCCTCCAAAGAGTGATTTCCTGATGTGCAGAGATGACATACAGTTTTAAGGGTGAAAAAAGGGCTTAGAGGCCAATCACTGATGGAGGGTGGCAGAGAATATTCCCGTACTCGTATCCTACATCCCATTTGTAGTCCGGGCTAGTCAACTCTCCAAAATAAATGGTCTTAAAAAACGAAAGGCTAGAAGAACAAATTGAAAGCTGTGATTCACAACTAGGTGAATGCAAAGGCAGCTGATTAGGAAGCACGTTGTCATTAATAGTGATGGATTTGAGTGACAGGAGGAAGACGTGACGTTTGAGGGAAGAAAGTGAACCCTGATTTTAAGTTAGAAGTTCACTGAAGTCGAGCTACGCTGTAGTTGAACGTCGTTCAGGAAAATCAGACAGAGCCATTTGCATTTGTGTATTCTATTTTTGGAAATAGAAGATTACCGCTGAAAAAGGAGTGATATATAGGGCATCTGCAATGCTGCACAGAGGCATATTTAGAAGCCTCACACTAGTGCCATGCAGCACTTCAAGAACTTTCCATAAGATCTGAAAGGGGAGAAAAAACCCTGTTAAGGCAGAAAGTAGAAACCTAAAAAGACAAAACGCATTTGTAGCTGGTTGACAGCACTTAGAGCGTTCTTCTCCTAAAGGGCGCACAGCCATTCCATCTCAGCCCCACTTGGGACTCGGGGGTCGAATATTTTCGGCCAGGGTCGTACCCCCTAAAGAGCCAGGTACCAGAAAGGTATGTCCAGCACGTGGAGCCAGACTCACCAGAACTAAAAAAAAAAAAAAAGGCAAGCTAGTCCTGAGACAGGCAAAGGCAGGGGCATCAGACCTCCCCCAAAACAAACAAACAAACAAACAAATCCCCGCACCGAGCTGGGGATTGTCTAAGCAAGAAATTCTGGTCCGCCAGGGGGGATCCAGCCCCCAGGCAAGCGAGGTCTGCGCCCAAATAAGACTACCGGGCCACCCCAAGCGCACCTCCTGAGGCAAAAAAAATACAGGACTCCCCCCCCCTCAACCCCGAGCCCCAATCTCCCGCAATCATGCCAAGGTCCCCGCACTCCCAACCGGGCACGCTGGCCGCGGGATCGTCCCTCACCGCTCTCCCCCAGCTCGCCATCAGCTCCGTGCATGGGCGCCATTGGTACCGAAGTGTCCCGATTCCGCGCCAACCCGCCCGAAAGTGGCGCGGGGGCCGAGACGGGCGCCAGCCTCAAAGCCAATCAGCGGCTCCGCAGGCTGCCGACTTCCGCCCGGCGGGCCCTAGACGCGCCACGCAGCGCCGTGCCCCGCCCCTGGCCTTCCCGCGGCCGCGCGTTTGGCGCCCGGCTCGGACCCTCAAGGGAAACGCAGCGCCGCCGGGGGAAGCGACGAGAGCTGCCGAGAGAAGCGGGTTGGGCGCTGCCCCGAGGAGCCGCCAGGCTCGCTGCGCAGGCGCAGCCGTGCTCGGAGGAAAAGACGTGCGCACTGGCGTAGGGGCTCTAGGACGGGAAAAGGCGATTTTCCCGGGCCGGAGGCGCGGGCGAGCAGGCCGGTGGGCGTGGCTAGGCGGGTTTCCCTGGAACCTGGGAAAGCGACTGCCTCCTGCTGTGCACTGGGAGTCTTGCCTGCTGACTTACCTGTGAGCACTGGGGCTGGAGCGCTAGCAGAGCGGGTAGGGCGCCTGCCGACCCCGAGTCGATCTCGACCTCCCATATGGTCCCCGTGTGCCTTTTGCCAGGAATAACCCGACTACAGCCGGGTGTGACCCCAAAAGCAAAACACAAACAAAAAAGCATCTCATTGCTGCAAACAGACTCGCTGACTGATCTGTGTATGTAAGTATAAATTATTACGCATGGCCTCTGTGTTCACACTCTAGGAAATAGAGTTAAAAACAAAAAGAGATACAGACATAAGAAAAAAGGCATACTGTTCTCATAATTAAAAATAAAAAATTAAAAAAAAAAACAAACACCTAAGAGTCTAAATACCAGTAATAGTCCTTTGGATTTCTGGACAATTTCATTTGTTTGATGCTGCCATCCCTATAGGAATACAGCAATTTAACAGAATGGACAGATAACAGGGGTTTACTAAACTTTCTGCCATTGTATTAACATCTTTGAAGCTAATATAATTTTCACAAATGTGCTTACTATTATACTGTCTTCTGTAAAACTTTCTTATACTTTTTTCTTTTATATTTTTCCTTTCTATTCTTTTAATAACTTTGCTCTTATTATCTGGAAACAAATGTATTATGATCAACTATGTCAATATAGGATACATTTTCTTTAAATAAAGTAAAAATTTAAAAATTAAAAAAAAGGAAGAAAAAGGCATACACATTACCTTAACTAAGTGGCCCAAAGTAGAATTACTGATAAAAAGTAATTAGGACCTTCTGGTATGATGTAGAAACATATATTCCCTTCCCTTAAATGTTTAACCTGAATCTACCCCTAAAGAAACAAACAGATGTATTTAAAAAAATAAACATAGGAGATGAGGCCAGAGCAATAAATAGCACAGCAGGTAGGGCATGTGCCTTGCATCTTGCCAACCTGGATTTGATCCCTGGCATCCCCTATGGCCCTATGGTCCCCCGAACTTGCCAGTAGTAACCCCTGAGCACCAAGGGTGTGCCCTCCCCCACAAAAATTAGGACAGTCTATAAAGCATCCCCTGGTATGCAAAATGTCATGGGCAAGTTATGGTCAAGTCTGAAAGGTAGTACAGGGGTTAAGGTCTTTGCCTTGTTTGTGTCAACCCCAATTAGCTCCCTGGCACCACATGTTCCAAAAGACCAATAATCCCTGGTTACTGCTCAGTGTGTTCCAAAACCCCAAAGTCAATTATGAAGGAAAAGGGGGGAATTAGTTTGTGTTATGGCACGAAGAATGCCATGTAAGTATTCATCTTATTTTTCCAAATAGGTATAAAGTCATGAGAGTCACATATTTGTATTTTGCTTGTTTTCCTTCCTACTTTTGAGGCCACATCCAGGGATTATGGGGAGACTTGCTGCCCCCTTCTGGGTTCTGGGGACTTACTTTCCTGGCAGTTGTGGGAGCACATTCAGTGCTGGGAATCTGAGTCCAGTATTTTAAACTATCTTCCTGGCCTTTCAATTTTTTTTTTGGTTGTGCATCACCCAGACAGTGTTCAAGGGTTACTCGTGGCTCTGCACTCAGGAATTACTCCTAACATGATCCAGGGACTATGTGGGGTGCTGAGTATCAAACTCAGGTTGGCTACATGCAAGACAAGTACCCTACCCACTGTACTATCACTCTATAATATTTTTATAAAACTTTCTTCTTTGAGGCCAGAAGAGATAGCATGGAGGCAGGGCGTTTGCCTTTCATGCAGAAGGACAGTGGTTTGAATCCCAGCATCCCATATGGTCCCCCGAGCCTGCCAGGAGTGATTTCTGAGCATAGAGCCAGGAGGAACCCCTGAGTACTGCCGGGTGTGACCCAAAAACCAAAAATAAAATTCTTCTTTGTTTGGTTTTTGGGCCACATTTGCTGGATTTCAGGGGTTACTCCTGACTCTGTGCTCAAAAATTACTACTGATAGACTCGGTGGACCATATGGGATGCCAGGAATCGAACCCAGGTTAGTCACATGCAAGGCAAATGCCCTGCCTGCTGTGCTATCACTCCAACCCCCATTATATCCTTTCTTAACATCACCAAAGCACATTCTATCCAATATTGGTATCAATGTTTGTTTCTTAATTTCTGGTTGTTTAGAAAATGTGCTTTCAGCTTCATTATCATTTAATAACATCAAAATATGATACATATGTTGTGATACACTACTTGTACTAGTTCATAGTTGGGTTCTAGTTGGTTTTTCATATTTGATAACACTGCAGAATCCATGAGTTGGTCTTGTGGAGGGTTTCTTGGTAGAGGTAAACCGGAAAGGCAAGCTCTCAGGTACCAGGTGGGCCATGGTACTAGCTAGCTGGTAAAGGTGGGATAGCAGTGTGTCATCTATGGATCTGGAATTCTCCAAAAGCCTAGTTTTCACTCACCCAGACTCTTAGGTAGCCTCTTCGCCCTTCATTGGGAAAGACTCTGGACCCCAGAGTCCTCCAAAGAATCTTCACTGGTTGTCTACATCTTTGATTCTGCTGTAATTTAATTGGAGGAGAGATCATATTTTGTGTTTGCTATTCTTTCCCAGGGTTCACATTCAATTTGATCTACCCATTGTTGTGTCTTTTCTATTTCCCTGTAAATCAGTATGATCCTTATTTCTAGTGTTTAGACTGTTCTGTCCTCACCTCCCCACAGGCCCAATTTCTTTGCTCCTTTGTTAGTATCTTCAGTTTAGAGCCTCCATTTTATTATCCCTGTTCCCACTCCCCTTCATGTGAATATCCCCTCCTCATGGAAACAGTGACTTAATCCATTAGTCACTAGGGGCTAGTACCACAGAGGTACTGTGAGACAAGAAAAGTGTCTGCCATAGAGGCAGGCTGACGGGGGGAGGGGTGAAATTGTGGGTGTAGGGAAATGAACACTGGCAAAGGGATGAGGGTTGGAACATTGCATGTTCCTCTTAAGAATGATGGCTGAGCACAGAAGCAGGAGTAAGCCCTGAACACTACTGCATGTTACCCAGAAAGCAAATCACAAAACATTTACACACACACCCTCAGCAAGCAAAACACAAAACACTACTGCCAGTTACCCAGAAAGCAAAACACAAAACATTTATACACACACACACACACACACACACACACACACACACACACACACACACACCCTCAGGACCTGGGCTGATTGCCCCTCTGTGTTGGAGGCAAGTGGTGTCGACAGGGCATCATGAGCTCTGACCCTAGCAGGGATGTCACAGTATCAGTGAGCAAAGAATGCTGGGCAGGGCGCCCAGGCTACCTGAGCAGTCCCAGAGGCCTCCCGGGCGCAGAGGTGTGGAAAGATCTCGAGAGGCCAGTGTCCCCACAGGGTTCGCCCTTTGCCCAGGTAGGATGATGCCATCAGCTTCAGGGAGGCCCAAGGGCAGGACCACCGCCTACGAGTACTTCTTGCAGGCTTGCCGCCAGGAGTTGAGGGAACAGAACTATCAGCTGGCAGTGGATTACCACCGTTTTCTGAGAGACTGTGAGCATAGGTGGAATGTCCTGGGTACTGAAGAAAAAGAGCGCTTTAAGGAAATGGCCAAGGCCGATGGAAGGCGCTACCGGCGCCAGAAGAGGCGTTATGACCCCACATGGGCGGCCAAGAGGGACACCGAAGCGCCTAAAAGACCAAAGTCCGCCTTCATAATCTTCTATCAGGAATACCAGCCCCAGATCTGTTTTGACAACCCCGGGATGGCTATGAAGCAAGTTGCCAAAGAAATCGGCCAGATGTGGCGACAGTTGAGCGATTGGGAAAAAATTCCTTATCAATATAGAGCCACCCAGCTGAAAGAACAATACATCGAGGAAAAGGCCGAGTACGAAGCCAAGAAGAGGCGCAGTGTGGGAGCAACAGCAGGAAGAGACAAAGACCAGAAGAACTTTGAGGAGGAGGACCATGGAGGCAAGGACAAAATGGAAGGCGACAATGATGAAATCGATGATGATCAGGAACAGGACGAAGAGGACGACGAGGAGAACGAGGAAGGCGAGGAAGACAAAGCCTCTGATGGTAACTCCTCATCCTCTGCAGAGGATTATGAGGGTTTGTACGAAGACTCAGAAGATGAGGACTGAAGAGAGGAGGAGGAAGAAGAGAAGGAAGAAGGTGCAATCAGAACAACTAGTTCCCCTTGTCCTGCTTTAGCAGGACCCTGCAATAAAGTAGGTTCCTGCTCATCCTCTGTCTCCTTCAGTGTCTGTGTGTGTGCTCGAGGTACAGGCACGGAGTGGTTCACACTGGTTAAGCACTCATGTTGGGATTGGGGCTCTTTGCTCTTGCTGAGACTAGGGGGTTGATTGAGGGTGGGCATTTTCTGAAAAATGAGAACGTGGGTGAATAAGGTTGATCATTAGGAAATAGGTGGTTGTGGTTTAGAAAAAGTCTCAAGTTCTCCAGTTTGTTTCCCTTTGGAGTTGAGGGTGTGGGAAGGAACCTGGTGGGTGGGAGGTAATGGGACAATGATGGAAAAAGGGGGCACTGGTGTTGGGAGGAGGATATGGTGAGGGAAGGGGAGCTTTGGGGGAAAAGGGGATACTTTGGGGGATTCGAGGTTGCAAAATTGGATGTCTAAGACAGAAGAGGAGGAGGAGGAGAAAAGAAAAATTTGGAGAGGGTGTAGAGGGAAAGGAGAAAGGAGGAGGAGGGGAAGTAGAAGAGAAAAGAATGAAACAGAAGAAAAGGAGAAGGAGTTGGAGGACATGAGGAGGTGGAGAAGTGGATGAATAAGAGCATGAGAGGATGATGGGGCATCCCAAATGATCATCTGAGCCTGCCAGAGTAATTTCTGAGAGCAAAGCCAGGGGTTACCCCTGAGCACTGTCGCAAGGTGTGGCCCAAAAACCAAAAAAGAAAAAAAAAGGTAAAGGAAAGGAGGAGTGAAGGAGGTAGAGAAAGAAGGGGATGGGAGGAGTAGGTGACAAGGAGGGGGGAGGAGGTGGTAGAGGAAGAAAAGATGAAGAAAGAAGAAAAAGGAAATGAAAAAGGAGATGGATTGGGCTGGAGTGATAGTGCAACAGGTATGGCAACTACCTTTTACAGAGCTGATTCAGGTTTGATCCCTGACACCCTATGTGGTTGCTAGAGCCCTCTTGGAGTGACCCCAGAGCACAGAGCTACAAGTAAGCCCTGAACATCAATAGGTGTCACCCAACTCTTCCCTCCCCCCCAAAAAAGGGGAAGAAATAAACCCAAACCCCAAGAAGTTCATAACCTTATGTACTGAAATATCTATATTTTATTATTTGGTATATTTAAAAACTGAAATGTTCATGGGCCTGGAGAGATAGCACAGCGGTGTTTGCCTTGCAAGCAGCCGATCCAGGACCAAAGGTGGTTGGTTCAAATCCCGGTGTCCCATATGGTCCCCCGTGCCTGCCAGGGGCTGTTTCTGAGCAGACAGCCAGGAGTAACTCCTGAGCACCGCCAGATGTGGCCCAAAAACAAAAAACAAACAAAAAAAAAACTAAAATGTTCATAGAGTTAAAATAGTACTACATTTTAAAAGTAGTCAAAACTGAGAAGGAAGAAGAGGGGCCAGCGAGTTTGCTTGAGCTTCACCTGTTTGTCTCTTTGGCATAGGCTTGGGTTCGAGGTGGGAGACAGAGCCCCAGGACTGTTAAAGCCAGGAGGTTCCCTCTCCTCCCCCTTTCCTCTTGCTGCTTTGTGGCACCCCTCTCACTCCACCCTTATTCATTCTGATATTTAACCATGACTAGCAGAAGCATAGCAAGGCCCAATGGGCAGCCCCAGGCCAGCAAAACATGCCAATTCAAGTCAGTCCTGCTTGGTGAATCTGCAGTGAGGAAGTCTAGCCTGGTATTTTGCCAAAGGGCAGTTCCATGAGTACCAGGAGAGAACTATTGGAGTGGTCTTCCTCGGCTAATTTGTCTGTCTAGATGACACAAGAGTCTAGTTTGAGATCTGGCACACAGTTAGGCAGGAATGATACAATAGCTTGGCCCCTATGTACCTCAGAGTTGCCCAAGCTGCAATTGGGGTTTATGATATTACTAATCAGGAAACCGTTGCCCAAGTAAAGACCTGCGTCAAGGAACTACAGTGACAGGCCAGTCCTAGCATCATCATTGCCCTACAAAATAAAGCTGATCAGGTCAAAAAATGCATGGTGGAATATGAATAGGCACAGGGATATGCAGATGACAACAGCTTATTGTCTATAGAAACTTCAACTAAGACAGCTATGGATGTGAACAATTGTTTCCTGGCAATAGGTAAGAAGTTGGCAAAGAGTGGATGCCAGAATCTGGGAAGTGCAGAAGACCAAAGCCAGGGTGTGGATCTCCATGAACAGTCCCAACAGAACAAGAATTTTGTAGCAACTAAGGGGGTAGCTAGCAGCAAACAAGTATGGAGCGAGCAGGAGAGCTACAAAATAATCTCCACCCCAACCCCTCAGCTTACAGTCCCTCTGGTAACAGCACACTAAGTGAGCCTTGGCTCCCAAGGGCTGCCTCTGACAGCTCCATCTTGGCACTATTTAATGCTTTTTTCAACTGAGCCAAATCTCGCCAAAACCACGATTGAAATTTATTTTGAGAGCCACATTTTTTGGCAGTGCTCAGGGGTTACTCCTGGCTCTATGCTCAGAAATCTCTCCTGGCAGGCTCAGGGGACCATATGGGATGCCAGGATTCGAGCCACTGACCTTCTGCATGAGAGGCAAACGCCTTACTTCCGTGCTATCTCTCTGGCCCCGAGAGTCACATTTTTAAAACCGAAAATACATAGGATGGTACACTGTTTTTAGTTTCAGTAAGTTTTTATTGAGAATATTCTTCATCCACATAGGTGGGAGGGACACAAATAACACAACTTATAAAACAAAAACTTTAGAACGATATTATATCGATAATGTTAAATTCCATCAAATTTGCCTTACAATGTAGAGAAAATTACATCCTGACAATGACTGACAAAATCACAAACAATAATGTGAACATTGGCCTTGCATTTCCTTGGATAGTTTGAGTAAGTCATGTTTCTATGTTGTTGTTTTTAATTTTAGGCACGATTCCAGGTTCTCATTAATGAGACGATTTCTCAATTTACTCTTGATAAGATTCATGCTTGAAAATGATTGTTCGCATAAATATGTAGACCCGAACAAGGAAAGAACAGCAAACACTAGCTTTTTTAGTTGATTATATGAGTCAGGAATACTATTCCAGGTGTTAAAAATCAACATATCTTCCTTCTTCAGGTCTTTCAAAGCAGATCACTTGTGCTGTGCACTAAGTCACATTTGCGCTTCTCCAATCTTTCTCCAATCTTTCTAAATTAGCACAAAGACATTCAAATTTCGAGCTCCACAGTTCTTTGTTTTTTAAATCCAAAAATTGCATTTCAAAGTTGCCAATGTCGATATTAAAGGGAGAAAAATTTAATTCTGTTACAGTGGCATCCAGAGGTTTTTTTTTAACAAAGGCCAACGTCGCTTTGCTGTTTCTGAAATCCTGAAACCTCTTGAGAAAAATCTTCCCTCATATTTAAAAGTGCGGTTTTAAAATAGGTAATGTCAAAATCAGAATTATTTTCTTGGCAATGTTTCAACAGGCTTGGAAGGTGAATCAAAGTTTCTCTGTCAAAATCTTGAGCAAAAACAGATAATTGGTTTTCAAACGAAATAACTTCTTCTAACATCGAAAAAATTTGTGTTTCCTTTCCCTGTAGTTTATGATTAAGCTGATTTAGATGTGAAGTAACATCCACCATGAAATACAGTTTTTGAATCCACTGATTGTTAATTCTGGATAGTGAACACCCTTCTCGAGGAAAAGTGCTTTGATTTCTGATAAAGGAGCAAAACGTTTCAAAACGTTTCCTCATGTTATTTATTTATCCTCTGTTACTTATCTGTGGAAGATGCACTGGTATTTATCAGTGGATGACGCAGTGTTATTTGTGGATGACGCACTGTTATGAGGGATCTGTGGATGACGCATATATGGATCTTATGTGTGTGTAAATAGTATTATAAAATTAGTGGGGCTCATCATGGATCTTTTAAGCAGGGTTCACTCAAATAGTCCTCACTGGTACTGTTATATATTGACCTCAGAATCACTAACTTATTTTTCTGGCTCCTAGATTAAAAAATGCTTGAAGCTCTGGCTCACAGGTCCCCAGTACATATATTGCCCCACATGGGAGGGGATGGGGGGGTCCAGGCTGGACAGTGACTCCCCAGGCACCACGATGCAGCCACTGACCTACACTCAGCTCTCTCCTCTGTTGCTCCTCAGTCTGTAGTGCAGAGAGGATGCTGCCTCAATGCTGCCATGCCGGACAGAAAGTCACAACCCCCCATATCACATGACCTGACTGGACCTGTGTGGTGCCACACAGAAAGCCACGCACCCCCATACCACATGACCTGAGTGGAGCTGTGTGGCACCACACAGAAAGTCACACCCCCAGATACCACATGACCTGACTGGAGCTGTGTAGAGCCAGCTGCCAGGGCTGCACACAGGGCGGGCACTGACAGAGGCTAGGAGCAGAGTCCTGACTCCTGGAGCAGCCGCCCAGCACACAGAAGAGCCAAATTAGAAGTGTAAAGAGCCACATGCCGTAAACCTATAAAAAGAATCTTAATGATGTGACAACAAAAAGATTAAAAATAAGTGGGAAAACTCAAAATATGGTAATGTGAAATTTCATAAAGTGTAACCAGCAGAGAGCAAAGTGATATATACACTTAAATGAACTGATGTAAAATGGTAAATATATAGAAACAACGTGTAGAACAAAAGATCTTTTCTATATGATAGATTTATAATCATTTTGTTCATAATTTGTTCTCTTATTATGTTTGTAGGTAGTATAACATTTGGTAGAGTTTGATTCTTTGACTGCTATTTTATGTAACCTTTAATTGGTTACTGAAACTACAGTTTTTTCCTCTATAAGACAGATGTGCTTACGCTTATTAAAGCAATTGTGAAATTTAATTGAAATTATACATGTACAGTGACATTTATTTTATTTTATTTTTTTGGTTTTGGGGCCACACCCAGTGATGCTCAGGGGTTACCCTGGCTATGCGCTCAGAAATCGGTCCTGGCTTGGGGGAACATATGGGACGCTGGAAGATTGAACATCCTAGGTTAGCGCATGCAAGTCAAACGCCCTACCGCTTGCACCACTGCTCTGGCCTCTACAGTGCCATTTATTAAAATAATAAAACCCTCCAGGCTAGAGAGATAGTACAGCAGGTATAGCAGATACACACTTGTCTTGCATGCAGCTAACCAGTGTTCTTTTCCTCATACCCCATTTGGCCCCTGAGGACTGCCAGAAGTGATAGGATCACTAAAAAAAAGAGTCAGGAGTAAGCCCTGAGCATTGCTGGGTATGCTCTGCCCCCAAAAGAAATATGTCTAAATACCTAAAGTGCAGTTTGTTTAATTGGTTGTTATTATTCCCATTGTATTTATATATATATATATATATATTAATGGTGTTGGCATTATAATTGAAGAATTCATAGTGTACTGTGTTAAGTCAAAGTTTCCTAAAGGAAAGTCCAAGTAGGTCTGTAGTTTTTTTTTTTTTTCATCTTCTTGCCATCGTAGAAAAAGTGTTTCAAATATATTAAGAGCACAGGTAGTAGTTTCCAATTTTCTGTGTTTTTAAAGCATCCTGCTCCATGTTATAGTGGCTGCAATAAACCCTATTATTGTCTCTAGGTTCTTCTTTTAAAAAAAACACTTTAAGGCAACCTTGCAGCATGCATTTATCTGTAGACGTCAAAGGAAAGAATTAATGAGTAAAGATCTCCAATGCCTGAGATTATTGATGGCAGATGAGGCATTTATTTGTGGATTTAAGCTGGTCTTGGAAAAATGTAGTAATACTAGACTCATTAAACTGCTTGTGTCCCTGCCAAGTTTGTTTTATGGCTTTTGAATCAACAAGATGATCACTGCTTTCCTCTATATGTCTATTCTGGCTATCAACTTTGTTTAAGTACTGATGAAGACCCTCCATCAAGAATAGAAGTAGTTCACATGGATCCTGTTTACTGTCTCCTGCAAACTGATCAATTTATCTTTCCAATGGTCATCTTAAAGTCTTTTGGGTTGATATACCAGTGCTGTCCTGCCCTGTACAAAGTTTTTTTCTTACCTAACTCTTCTGCCACATTGCCTGTATATCCCAAAGTATTTGACCTGTTAATGTCCTCCTTTTAATGGCTCTGGTAAAAGTCAAACCAGAAATATTATATAGGCATTGTAATACTGAGTTCATGTAACAAGTGTTTCCTAAATTATGAAGTCTGATGAGAGAAGGACTAATTCCCTCATCTACAGAATTGAGATTCTGGAATTGGTCATTTCCACTCCCAATAGTCTCTGCCTCATTGTGTGGTGTCAGCTTATTTTCCCAGTTACTTGTTGAGGTCACAGTTTGTTTCTTGTTCTCATCCTTTTGAGTAATCTGTGTTGGTTCTGAGGGGAGGTTTCCAGTATTATTATGTATTGTGTTTTGGTTTTTGGGCCACACCCTGTGACATTCAGGAGTTACTTTTGGCTATGCACTCAGAAACTGCTCCTGGCTTGGGGGACCATCTGGGGCATGGGGGGATTGAAACACTATTCGTCCTAGGATAGTGCAGGCAAGGCAGACACCTTACTGCTTGCACCACCACTCTGACCCCCTTATTATGTATTTTTCTGAGTTTCATCATTTGTGAGACTCCTGCTTCTGATAAGGCATAGTGGGACCCAGGGTTTGTTGGCAATGTTGCCATTTGTATAAACATAAGTATATACTTTTTCTCTAATTTATTATCAAATTTTACCCAATTAGGTGAATTAATTGGGTTTTTTTGTACCTGAACATCTTCTTTGAAGTGTCTTTCTGCAGTGGTATAGGTTTCTCCTTGGGTAAATTTAAAACGTTTAGTGAAAATAATATTAAGGATAAAAAGTCAATGGATGTCATGCCTCTTTTATATTTATATTTTATATTTTAATAGTTGAGTTTTGAGAGTTCTGTGAGCTTTCAACTATGTCTTTTCCCTGAGGATTATAGGGGATTCTAGTGATATGTTTGATTTGCCATTCTTTGCAAAATGATCGAAAAGTTTTACTGGTGTAGGCAGAGCCACTGTCTATTTTTATGAATTGGGGAACACCCATAACAGAAAAGCATTGTATCATGAAGGTGCAAACTGCTTTAGCTCATTCAGAAGTCATCAAAAACCCCATGTAAAATGGGAATATGTACCCAACTACTAAATGGAGATAGGGTTTCTTTGGAAAGAAGTTAACATGTATAATATACATTTGCCACAATTCATTAGTGTGTAACCCTTGGGGGTTGGCCCCATTTACATGTTTTTATTTGTTCAAGGGCATGTAACATGTATCGACTATTTGTCTAGCTTGCCTCCATGGATTCTGATAGTTGACATGAAAACAGCAGGCATTTGTATGTAGTGCTGTATGTTCTTCTGCAGGTGACTTAATATTGGCATGGCCAGACAGTCAGCAGTTTCATTCCCTAGAGCTATCAGCCCTGGGAGGCTATGTGGGCTCTTATGAGGATTATAAATATGGGCTCAGGACGTTTTTGCAGAGGGGCTTGTAAGTGATGCAGCAAATCTTCAACAACCTTGTTATGAGCATTTAAAAAGGTAGTTATTGGGGCCAGAGCGATAGCGCAGTGGTGGGGTATTTGCCTTGCATGTGGCTGACCCAGAAAGGACCTGAGTTCGATCCCCGATATTCCATATGGTCCCCCAAACCAGGAGCAGTTTCTGAGCGCATATCCAGGAATAACCCCTGAGCATCACCAGTGTGGCCCCAAAACAACAACAACAACAACAAACAGACCTGTTTCCCCCTTTTCTTGGAATTGGGGCATTAGGATTTATCCACACTTCCATAGGAAACAAAACCACAAGTATTGGATGATTTCACCAAATGTTCAGATAAGTATATAAAATCGATGAATTGACAAAATAAAATAAAAAAAAACCAAATACACATTAACAATGAACAAAGGTTACTTGAAGAGAAAGAATCTGTGTTACAAAAAGAAGGATCATAGATAAAAGCTCATGGATTTAGTAGGTCACCTATTTTACTCATAGCCATTGATATGGAGTGGTTATGAAGTAGCTAATTCATGTGATTAGTGACTAATTCTAATATGTCTATCACTAATTCAATTTAATTGAAATAAAAAGCCATACCTTACAAAATTATTTTACCTGACAGGGAATTAATGAACAAAAATGTTCAATAGTTTTTCCCTCTTATACTTAATTTTATAATGCTTAAATACTGATTCCAGAAGAAACAATATCAATTTAAATATGTGACATACATATAGACATGCTGCCACATGTTCTATTGACAAGTAATCCTTGAACCTGTATGTTAAACACTGATTCTAGAACCTATTTTCCGAAATGATGTGAATCTTTATCCCATAGCCTTAGTGAATTCTAGTCAGAAAATATTTGCTTTAGATGATCTCGAAAGTGAACTAACACAATAAACACAAATATATCTGTGTGCTTGCCATAACTAGCGAGCACTAAACTAACCAAGAACAGAGAATGAAAATAAAACATTCTGGAGTTCCAGTTCATGGAAACCTCATTTTAGCCATTGGGGCAACACATCTGAACCTTTTCTCAAACCCATGAGTGCATAGTGTTCTTGGTCCTATCCTCTAAGAAAGCCACGTTGGCTCCATGCCCTCAAGTTAATCAACATGCATTACTTATTTGCAGACAAACCCCTCTGTGGAAACAGTTCTTCTCAAAACATAAATAAGCAGTGACTTTGTGATTAAAAACACTTCTCAAAACTGCTATCCTACTTCTTATGCACCTTCTACAGCCAGAAGTGAGGACTAAACACTTGGGAATGGAAGACTAAAATTCAGCTGGGAATTATTAAATACATTAGAGCTAAGTTATAAAGAATTATGAGAGGTCTGGGAACATGCAAGTTCTATCCCCAGCACTGCATGCCTGCCATCTTGATGGCATGGAGGGGGGAAACCTAAGGGCCAGAGCAGGAAAGCTCCCACTTATTTTGCTGAGTATTACTGCAAGTGACCCTAACCCCCATAAGAATTGTCTGGGAGATCCCCTCAAAAATAAAAACATATGAATTAGAACATTGATCCTATACTTATTAGTGAATTTTAGAGAAGAATAATAACATGACATTTTCTTAATTACACATGGGCAGTGTGATATATTTTAGAATAGTGGTTAACAGTGTTGCAAATTCAAATGATCTGAGTGGTTTTTCAAGTTTCTTCTAGGCTCCAGACCTATAACAATAGCATTTCTGAGGATAGAATTTCATTGTGGAATTGCTGGGTCATGTGTGAAACAACATGTTTCACTTGAAATTAACAGCCAAAATGTTTTCCAAGAGGTTGTGCTTTTTAACATTCTCACCAACAGAGAATGAGAATGCCCTTCCCCTGCCTACTTGGCAGTCTTAACAGTTATTACTTTCAGGGGGTTGGAGAGAGAGCTTGGAGGTAAGGCATTTGCCTTGCATGCAGAAGGACGGTGGTTTGAATCCTGGCATCCCATATGATCCCCCAGGAGCGATTTCTGAGCGTAGAGCTAGGAGTAACCCCTGAGCGCTGCCGGGTGTGACCCCCCCAAAAAAAACTGTTATCAGTTTCAATTTGAATCCTCCTTGCAGTGATTGGGTATTAGTATGTCATTGTGTGTTTTTGTTTTTTTGTTTTTGTTTTTGGGCCACACCCGTTAGATGCTCAGGGGTTACTCCTGGCTACGCGCTCAGAAATTGCCCCTGGCTTGGGGATACCATATGGGACACCGGGGGATCGAACCGTGGTCCTTTCCTTGGCTAGCGCTTGCAAGGCAGACACCTTACCTCTAGCGCCACCTCGCCGGCCCCATGTCATTGTGTGTTTTAAACTTGCACTTTCTGGATGAGTAATGATGTTGAGCACCTCCTAATGAGCTTATTGGACATTTATAACTTTTTCCTGCACTGTTCTTTGTTCTCCGTGGTGATATTTCTTCTTGTTCTTTGTTTCTTTGTTTTTCTCTTTCTCTGCATCTCTGACTTGAATGAAAGCTATAGAATTTTATTTTACCTCTTTTGGCATACCATGTATACTTTTTTTTAATTTGGGGATACATCCAGCAGTGCTCACAGATTACTCCTGGCTTTATACTTAAGGCCCCAAAGGAGACAGCATGGAATTCTGTTTCCATATTTAGGCTATAAAGATCATAGGATTACAAAGATCTTTTCTTTTTTTTCTACCCCCCCCCAAAAGATCTTTTCTAAAAATAATTTTTGGTCTCTTGGGGTAGATGACAAGAAATGGATTGCTGGGTTATATGGGAGTTCAATTTCTAGTTTTTTGAGAAGTCACATTATTTTCCAAAAAGTCTGGACCCGACTATATTCCTCCCAGCAATAAACGAGGGTCCCTTTTCCTCCACATCCCCAATGACACTGTTTTTGCTCTATGTAACAGGTGTGAGATGCTTTCTCATTGTTTTGTATTTCCTGAATGGTAAGTGATGCAGAGCATTTTTTTTTCATATAGCTTTTGGTACGTCTTCTCTTTTGGTTCATCTCTCTGCCTTATGCTTTTTGATGGGGTGTTTTCTTGTTTTCTTATTTACCAGTGGTGATTTATAATCTTGGATGTTAATTAACCCTTTATCAGATGAATAGAAGGTAAATATCCTCACCCATTCTGCTGGGTGTCTTTTTATTCTGGTCATTGTTTCTTTTGTGATGCAAATGTTTCTTAGTTTGATGTAGTACCATTTGTTTATCTTTGCTTCCATTACATTTGCTAATGGTATTAAATAATTAAAGAAGCCTCTAGAGTCAATTTCATGAAGTATTATACCTATGCTTTCCCCACTATAATTTGTACCTTCATACTGAAGTTCAATCCATTTTGATTTGACTTTGTACATGATTTTAGAAAGGGGTCTAAGTATTTCTTATTTTTATTTTTAAGTGATATTTTTCTAAATGTAAATTTCCAACTTTTAGTTGATATTGCAATGCCAACCTAAAATAAAGAACCATTTTTCCCTTTCATTTAATCAGGGCAAGTGATAGATCTATGAGAACAAAATTTCTATTCTTTGATATTTCAGCCTAATTTCTATTTACCAATAGGACTTTGGAATGCTGTTTCCCAGGCAACCAACATTTTATTTTTTCATTTAAAGAGCCAAAACCATGTCTACATTGGCATCTTGATTTCAATTCCAAAGCACTGGCACAAAATTTCTTAACTATATTCATTTCAAAATAGTGGGGGTTGTTTCATGTGTAAAGTTGATGGGATTGTTTCATGTTGTTCTCTTTTTCCCTTTAGTTTTCATATAATGACTTACTGTGTTTGTCTTATAATCATCTACTAATGCAGTTATATTACTCACAGTCAGTAACAATTGGAGGTGAAGAACCTGTCACTTCTCATACAAATTACCATCTCTCAAAACTATACTTTCAGGGATCATTTCTATAGTATGTGACTAGAGAAGTTTCTCTGTTCGTGTAGAGCACCTGAAGCCACGAGGAGGAGCCAGAGCGTCCTCTCCTGAGCGTGAAGCCGGCTCTAGGTGTCCCTTCTGCGGCTGCCTCATGCCATTGATGATCATTCTCCCTTTTCTCCGAAAAGGGTAGAGGGAGAGGATGCAGTCTGAGTGGTAAAACAAACAAACAAAAAACAAATTACCATCTCTCAAGGCCAGAAAGATGTACAAGGGCTAAGGCATTTGCTTTGTATGTGCTGACCGCCTAGGTTGATCTTGAGCATTGCCAGAATGAGTCCCATGCACTGAGCTGGGAATAGTGCTGAGTAGTGCCAGTTGTGACCCAAACACCTTGGCTTCCAAAAAAGGACATCTCCAAGATTCATAGTTGAAGGTCCAGATCCTTTTTACTTTAGAAGAAGGGATCATCGAGAAGAGGAAAGGGAAAGAGTAAGATACAATGAGTTTGTTTCTCTGCTCAAATATAGAAATGTTGTCTTGAGAAAGGACTTCTATAAAAGAGCAGATAGCCTCAGAAGACAATCAATTGCAAGATCTACCCATGTCCAATTTTTATTTGAGCCACTCAATACCAGGCAAAAAGAACATTTTTCTTTTGGAAGGTGGATGGGAGAGATGGCAGCAAAATAACAACAGTTGATTGAAATAATTGTTATGAGACACAGACCAGAAGGCAATTTATAAGCTACTCTCAAAGAAGTTTTATTAATGGTCTAACAGAGCAACAAATGTTTCTCTGCTTGGGGATTGATGGTTTCAAGGAGGTACTGCAAATTGAAATTACCATGTCCCTAAAAAGGACAAATATAAATTACAAAGCTCCTTGGTACTCACAATTTCTCTATGCATCAATTGTCCTTGGAAACCAGGTGTTCCTCATATGATTTATCTGGCTCCGGTTGGTTTTTTCCAAGAGGGGCATCCTGGGCAATACTCAGGCTGTTCTCAGTGCTCGTCCTAGCTGTTCTCAGTACTCTCTTCTGACTCTCTTCTGACAGGGACCATATCTGGTGGTGGTCAGGAAACTGTTTGCAGTGCCAGGGTTTGAACTGCAGTTCACCCACATATTAGGCAAGCACTGTTTCCCTTGGACTGGGTTTATGCTCTACTGCTCCAGTTGTTTCAGGAGTACCTCCACTATCATCAGATGACTTTGTTTTGTACTATTTTCCTATCCATTCTGAGTCAACTTGAATAAGAAAATAAAGGAGAAACCAGAGCAAAGGAGAAACCAGAGCAATTTTATACCAAATTAATTTACTCATGAATTAAATTTTATTGAGCACTTAATATTTGCCAGGAATCCTTCTAGGTATCTTTCTAGGGAATATCAGCAGTGGAGCAGACTCTTTGGCCTTTTATTATGCTGAAGAGTCAGATAAACTCAATTATGAACAATTTTATAACTGTGTATCTCATAGTGATTTAATTAAAGTTCTTTTTTGTTTTTTTGGGCCACACCCAGTGACGCTCCTGGCTATGTGCTCAGCAATTACTCCTGGCTTTGGGGACCATATGCAATGCCGGGAGTTCGAACCATGGTCCATCCTAGGTTAGTGCATGCAAGGCAGATGCCCTACCACTTGCACGACCGCACTGGCTCCTTATTTTATTTTTTAAAAAAGAAATAAATGGATTAAAAAATAATGGGGATGCATTATGAAGTATTCATTGTTAGTTGGTTTGGTCATTGTGCAAACATACGTGCAATCCATTGCTGACAAAAATATTGTGCCATCCATGATTATAGCAGTGCTGGTGGTCCCATTTCTTCTATTTTGCTTTACAGTTAGAATTAATCAAAGCCTATCTTCTCAACTTTATCATGCCCCTGACAGATAATCATCTACACTAAGTCAGAATTAACCAAAAGTGTAGATTGGCAGTGATTCTTTTTTTGAATGTGAGACAAGAAACTTTAAAATATAATCAAATGCATTATTATTCCAAGAGATGACAACAAGAGGCAATTTCAAAACAAGCCTCTCTTGTAAACTGTTGGGCTTTGTTGACACAAGAGTGATTTTTTCCATTACTAGGGAGAGGAAACCAGTACAGATAGAGTAGATGATGTTTTTCTGACAGCTGACCCAGGCTTCACTGTAGTTCAGAGAAACCTTCTGTGAGTTAGAACATCACTTCAGTAGGTCCAGTGAATCACTTTGATTTGATCACTTGAGATTTTTTCCTCTCTTGATATTTACTACCTGTAATCCCCACCTAAACTATAAATTCCCTGTGATAACCAATAATTTTGAGGATTATGATCTATAGGAGAATTTATAGCCAAGAAAGGTCTGCAAAAATGACTGGATTTGAAGAGACCTTACATGTTGAGAGCTATGAGAGCTATAGGGAATTGTAAGGTACAGTCTGACACAAATATAATGTCTAGGGCCTGGAGAGATAGCATAGTGGTGTTTGTCTTGCAAGCAGCTGATCCAGAACCAAAGGTAGTTGGTTCTAATCCTGGTGTCCCATATGGTCCCCTGTGCCTGCCAGGAGCTATTTCTGAGCAGACAACCAGGAGTAACCCCTGAGCAATGCTGTGTGTGGCCCAAAACCAAATATATATATATATATATATATATATATATATATATATATATATATATATATATATATAATGTCTAATTTCTTGGGTTCCTCAGTTACTTTTAGACTCAGGTTCTATAGAGTTTTCTCTTTATTGCCAACTCAAATTCACCCATCATGATGATTTTTTTTTTGTTTTTGGGCCACACCCGGCGTTGCTCAGGGGTTACTCCTGGCTATCTGCTCAGAAATAGCTCCTGGCAGGCACGGGGCACCATATGGGACACCGGGATTCGAACCAACCACCTTAGGTCCTGGATCGGCTGCTTGCAAGGCAAACACTGCTGTGCTATCTCTCCGGCCCCGTCATGATGATTTTTTTTTTTTGGTTTTTTGGTTTTTGGGCCACACCCGGTGACACTCAGGGGTTACTCCTGGCTATGCGCTCAGAAGTCGCTCCTGGCTTGGGGGACCATATGGGACACTGGGGCATCGAACCGCGGTCCGTCCTAGGCTAGCGCAGGCAAGGCAGGCACCTTACTTCTAGCACCACCGCCCGGCCCCCATGATGATTTTTTAAGACTCCTGTATTATTTGAAGAAAAAAAAAAACAATGATGTCATCAGTCCTAGCATATCCAGAGAAGCAGAACTACTATGAACAATGGGGGAAGAGATGTATTATTAAAAATTCAATCTGATCTGCTGTAGAAGGGTCTGGAGGAATGCAGGCATGGGACAGAGATGCAGAATGGAAGGTGTCTGAGAGGCCCAGTCCATATAGCTGTGAAAGCAAAGGGGGCCTGAGGAATAGGAGGGATAAGACAAGAGTTGAGGATCAAACACCCCTTGTTCTCTCTTGACACATAACAAAAGTGGAGAAAGCTCACTAGGAAGTTTCAAGAAGCTGCTGCTGCCTCTGAGGGATGCACAGACATCAGTGTTGTACCTAAGCTGCTGTTATTCAAATAGACTGGCTTTAGGAAGATCTAAACACAGAGCAAAGGAGAATGAGTAAAGCTGGTGCTGCTAACATCTCTGTTTTGTTCCCAAACCAACAGTGAGGATCTTTGGAAAGTCATGACTGCTATTTCTCTTTAATCTTCCAAATCTTGTTTTTGTTTGTTTGTTTATTTGTTTGTTTGTTTGTTTGTTTGTTTTTAAGCCACAGCCAGCAGTTGCTCAGGACTCTGTGCTCAGGGATCACTCCTGGCAGTGCTTGGACTGTTGCGGGTTGAACCCGGATTCACTTTCCAAATCATACACACATTTCTCTTTTGGTCAACTCTTACCCAGAGTTGTAAGGGAATGGAATCCTTGGAAATGTGACTCCAGCTGTTGTTGGCAAAAAAAACTACACACCAGTGTTTTTTCACATTTTCACATGTGAGAACTGATACCTATGCCCACCACTGTGCCCACACAGGTCCACAGAACAACAGCTAAAAACCACTCTGGAATATAAGTGGTTTTAAACCTTGTTATGCAATACTAGTAAAGAAATGGGCAATGGAACGTTATACAGCTGAAATTCAACCATCACCAACTTTTTAACTCTGTATCTCAGGATGATTTAATAAAAAATAAAATAAAACTTTGTTATGCCTGTGACCAGTCCCAGCCCACAGACCGGTAGCTGAAAACCTTGGCTTTGAACTCCCTCCAACACCACTAGGAAATTATCGGCTATAGAGGAAGATTTAAAGATAGATAGAGCATCCCTGGCAGCTGACACACAAAGCACCTGGGCAGAGGTACAAGCTGGCTGGAAGGATAGAGTGAGAGGATTCTGTTAGCAATCAGAGCAAGTTTTGCCATCCTAGAGACCAGGCTGTAGGAGAAAGCTACACGGTGTTCTTTTTAGCATGGGTCGTAGGAAGTACTCATTTGACTAAGATGAATTTATCAGAACAAAAGTCACTGTGAACTGAGATCTGATAGTCAAGTGTACAGGGAACAGCCAGAATTCTCATAGCCTTTTGTGCAGCCAGTTTGAAAAAAGAACCCTTTTCTCAGGAAAAAAACTAAATACATGTATATTTAAAGAGTTCTTTAAACACACAGTGCTGTCTGAGAGGAAATTACTTGAACGCAAATTATGAAGATTCTACATTGTTAAAATGCACAGATTCATTATTAATTGTGCTTAGAATAGCTCCTTGAGAGAGATAAAATGTTTATTAGAATCAAAGTACTTTGAGAGATCTATTTTTCTCAATCTCTATTCTCCTGTTTAAAGAAAGTGATGAGTTTATATTAACACTTCAAGGCCTTGACCACTTTTTAATCTTGGAAGAAAAAGAGAGAGAAAATGTTTGTCATTCCAGGAGCATAATCAGTTGAGCCGACACACAATGACAGTTAATTCACCAGCAGAATTTGTTGCCATAGCTCCAGAGATTTAACAATGGCCTTTTTCACAAGTGCAGCTTTCACCACAACTTGCCTATCCTCGCATGACAGGCTGTCGTGGCAGTCCAAAGCACAGCGATTGTCAACGAATACATCCCAGAGGGGACAAGAGGTTTGTGGAAGAAAAAGTCAAAGTGCCCAGCAATTTAGGTACTTAGATATTTGCTTATTCAATCCCTTGTGCCTGGGAGGTGAACCTTTAGTCACAGGCTCCAGAAAGCAGAAAGTCTGGAGAGAGACCAACTTCCACTCTGTGCCACAAACGTACTTGATAAGCAAGAGAAGAAAATCGGGAAAAGAGGGACAGCGGCTCAGGAGCAGACATGGTGGGCCACCAGCAATGCAGCATGAAAGAGGACACCAGAGACAACCGCACTCCCAGATCTCAGTGCAAGGTAAGGCAGACACTTTCCAGTGATTTTTGCCTCTGACTTTCAAAGTGAATATTCAAACAATAAAGTCATGTTTGTGAATGTAATGCACTTGTCCTAATTAAGAGAACCTTGTGTGATATGGTAGCATGATCGGCTCCACCTTGAGAGGACACAAAAAAAGAAAATTGTGGTTAATTTTCTTTAGCTTGTCAATGACTTCCTGGATGGCATGAGGTGACAAGAACAAATTCTTAAGAAAAAGTCATATCAGTATGAGTACATGTGGGCTCAAGACAAAGAAGGATGTTTTGCGTGCCTGAAATCACTGAAGAATGTTTGAACAAAATATGTATTATTCTATAAAAGGAAAAAGGCTCCTAATTAGAAGTCACAAATTGGTGATTTGAACACTTGTTTCTAAATGCTTGGCAATGCAACTATTAACATATGAGAGACTCCTTATTTGTCCCTTACTGGTGGGTAATGTGCATTTTAGAGGATCCTTGTTAAATAAGTTCTAGATAAAACAAATTGGATGAGTTAAAGAAATGGTAGAAAGGATTTACAATATGAGGAAGAAAGGTGGACCAGGAAAGACTTAGTAGCATTAATGTAATTTCTGTTTCCAGTAGTTTCTTATGCCTCGGTGGACTGGACCTGTTCTTTTATGTCCCAGTTCTTCAAAACTTTCTCATCCCCCTAGGAATATTAGAATAGCTGGTTAAATTGGTTAAAGCATCATGATTCTCAGAAAGCTGTCTGGATCAATTCTCCCAGTCACTTGAGCTGCATAACTAATAGACTATTTACTTCCTTTCCTTATTTATCCCAGGTTCTCTCAGGATTTGTTTTGTTTCCTTTGTGAGCACAGCTAACATTGGGCCAGGAATTGAACCAGGATCAGATGCATGTAAAGCAAGCATTTTCTTTCTGGTCCACCATACTCTTCAAATTAGGAGAAATCTATATGCTTTTTTTTTTAAATATTGTAGTTTTGTTGTTATTGGGGGGGCATGTTCGGCAGTACTCAGGATTTAAGCATAGCTCTGTGCTCAGAGATTACTTCTGGTTATGCTAAAGGGTCTAAATATAGTGCTGGGGATAACCAAGGCTAGAAATGTGCAAGATGGGCCTGGAGAGATAGCACAGCGGTGTTTGCCTTGCAAACAGCCGATCCAGGACCTAAGGTGGTTGGTTCAAATCCCATATGGTCCCCCGTGCCTGCCAGGAGCTATTTCTGAGCATTTAGCCAGGAGTAACCCCTGAGCAACGCCGGGTGTGGCCCCAAAACCAAAAAAGAAAAAAAGAAAAAAAGAGAAAAAAGTAATGTGCAAGATAAGTGACTTTACCCTGGATTATCTCTCTGGATCAAGTTCTTGAGTTTCACCAGCAGTTAACTGGTAAATCCGGAGACAATTTAGTCACTTATTTATCCATGCCTCATTCTAAAAATTTAGAATTTAGAAACCATATCAACAGCTAGGTTCAGTTGCTGAACAGTTCAGCTATAGAAAGTAGTAATTCCACTTTTGTAGAATTAAATATAGACAAATAACACTATGTGCCATACCTTCTGTGAATTGAAAAATAGCCAAAAGCTTCTTTTTCTTTTATTTTTTGTTTTCTTTTTGGGTCATACCTGGCAGTGCTCAGTGTTTACTCCTGGCTCAGAAATTTATATCTGGCAGGCTCAAGGAAGTATATAGGGTACTGGCAATGGAACCCGAGTCAGCAGCATGCAAGGCAAATACCCTACCTGCTGTGCTATTGCTCCAGCCCCCACAAATAGCCAAACATTTATTATCTTTCAGAAATCTCCTAATAAGTCATTACTTACCATAATAATGGCTGGCACATTTAGTCCTTGGTAGCTGATATGCCTGGGTTAAATATTTTACATGCCTGTGATTACATTCAATGAGAGTACTCAAGCTCCTAACCACTCACCTACTCTGCTCATTTGTACCTCAATTTCTTTTTTCTTTTCTTTCTTTCTTTTTTTTTTTTTTTTGGTTTTTGGGCCACACCCAGAGGTGCTCAGGGGTTACTCCTGGCTGTCTGCTCAGAAATAGCTCCTGGCAGGCATGGGGGACCATATGGGACACCGGGATTCGAACCAACCACCTTTGGTTCTGGATCGGCTGCTTGCGAGGCAAACACCACTGTGCTATCTCTCCGGGCCCGTACCTCAATTTCTTACAGTTTAATGGAACTGGGCACCCAAGATGTTTTATATTTTAACTGTAACAGCAATAAATAAATTATTATGTTAAGTTTTATATCATGATTTTCAATATTCCTTTTCTACACAAGCAGACCTCAATTTCTAGTTTAACTTTATGACTGCCAGCCCTTTTGTGCACTGATACCCACAATCTGACATGTGACCATTTCTGGTGATTGCTAATGGTGTTACTTATCAGCAGATAGTTACAAGCATTGACATTAAATATTATATCTGAACGTCAAGGATAATTATGAATTTAATAATATTTTGAGGACTCTAGAATAGATACTCCTTTTAGAGACTTGGTTATTCATTTTCCACATATTTAACTTCAGTACTTGATTTGGAAATAGGAGAATGTTTGAACATTATCTCAATACCTCTTACCCCAAATCCTGTGAGGTAGGTATCATTTATATTCTCATTTTCAATGGAGAAAATTGAATGTTGAATAAAATGTTCAAAGTAAGAGTAGGGCAGGAATTCAGATTTTGGGACCTTATTTTGTTTTTTTTCTTCAAAACTACACTGTCAAATAAAGCAGTCATAAACCACTTATGACTATTTGAATTTAGATTAATTAAAAATAAATTTTAAAATAGTTTCTCTGTCATATTAACAATATTTCAAGTGGTCAGTGGCTACATGAGTCTAGTGCTGGCCTTTAGATAGTTTGGTTACATAATAGTTTATTAATCATAGAAAATTTTATTGGATAGCACTAATTTTTAGCCTCAGTGTTTTTTTAACTTTATTTAAAGAAAATGCATAGCATAATTGACATGGTTTACCGTAATACATTTGTTTCCAGATAGGTGAGAGTAAAGTTACTGAAAAATAATAGGAAGGAAAAAAATAAAAAGGAACAGGAGAAAAGTTTAAAAAGAAAGAAAAAGAAGTACAGTGGCAAGCTAGTGTGTGAAAATTATTTTATCTCCAATAAAGGCATTAATACAATGACAGAAGGTTTAATAAGTTCTTGTTCTTCTGCAAAAAAAAATGGTTTATATTAGTGTTAACATATATGCTTTTAGTTAAACTAGCATTCTGGGGGATAAAGGAGGAAGAAAGGGATATATGCTCGGGAACTGGGTTGAAGGGAGGACAACACTGGGGGTGATGGGTATTCCCCTGATTCAATGTTAATATGTACCTAAAATACTACTGTGAAAGATATGTAAGTCATTATGATCAAAAAAATTGTGTTTAGAGTGATGAGTTTAGTTAGAGAAATAACTACATTTTGAACTGTCCTAATAATGAGAATGTATGAGGGAAATGGAGAGCCTGTTTAGAGTACAGGCGGGGGTCGGGTGGGGAGGAGGGAGACTTGGGATATTGGTGATGGGAATGTTGCACTGGTGATGGGTGGTGTTCTTTACATGACTGAAACCCAAACACAATCATGTATGTAATCAAGGTGTTTAAATAAAATAAAAAAATTAAATTAAATTAGAAAAAATTGTGTTTTATTTAGAAATGTTCTTTGACTTACATGTATTATTATATTAATTATATGTTATGTTATGTTATTAATGTTACTATATTATCTTATGTCAGTTTACCTCAATATGTTAATCAATTTTGTCTCTTGAATAAGTTCTTACAACAAAAATAAAAACAAATAAGTTCTTGTTCATAACTGTCCATTCTGTTAAATTGCTGTGTTCCTGTAGGGATGACAGTATCAAACAATTTAAGTTGTCCAGGAATTCAAAACACTATTACTGATACTATGGCTTTTATGGGGCATGTTCTCAGTTGCCAGACCTTCTGGAAGATGTGGGGGGAGGGTGCCTGCAATTGTTTCAAAAAAGCACTGGTGATATCAGCCCAAATACCAGCATCAAACCTGAAGTTTGGTCAGGTTGGTGTCTCCAAAGAGAATCATAGAGGAGAGGTGAGGCAGTGCCATAAGCAAAGAGGTGATTCTGGACGATGGATGCAGCACATGTGGCTTCAGCAGAGTGGGTGCTTCATCCACAAACTTCCCTTGAGATTGCCAGCCTTCTGCTGTATGGGCAGTGTACCCATGATTTTTCATGGTTTGGTTTGCATCTCTTTCAAGAAGAGTGAGTTTATGGAGCTGGCCCAGTATGGACAAAGATGATTGCCTAGTGTCTTTTTTAGGTATGGTAGTACATGTCCTCAAAATATGTTGAAGTTCTGTTCTAAGTAATATGGGTTTAAATTTTTACAGTCAAAGCTCATTTGTTTGAAGTCTCTTTATTTGCATAGAACCAAGTTAACTTTGATCTGCAAATTAATAATATACATAAGAGTCAAGGAGATGTTAAACACACTTCAGAGAGCAAAGATTTTGAAGCACCATCAAATAACTCCAGAAGCACTCACTTAGATGCAAGCAATTGATATGATAATTACACATCATTTTTATTTATTCATTTAAACAGGGATCCCCTAAGGTGCCCTAGTAGGAAATAATATGGTTAACCTAGTGCTTTCTAGAAATATTTCTGCTATTTCTAAATTCAATGTAAAGTCATCTAATGCAACTAATTTTCTTTCCTTTCTTTCTTGGGTCACAAAGTAATGTGATAGCATAAAGCTCTTTCACATTGAAATTTTTAATAGCTCAAGGTCCAATACAAAAGCCACAGCTTCTTCCACTATATTCTAAGATTCTTCTTCCTCTATAGTCTACGATTCTAGGCCCATTTGGAGCCTGTGTGTAGTAGCTCTCTATTGATTCACTAAAGAGACAGTGCTTTCAAGATACCACTCACAGGAGTGGACTACAGAGAACAGGAGAACTGAATGAAAACTCAGTTACTATTCCTCTCCCCTTCACTTGTCCTTGCTGCAGTTTTTGTGGTGAGATGCAGTTTAGAGTTCATGATGAAACAATATCTAGGCATTCTGGTGGGGTTGTAGGGCTCGAGAGTTGCAATCAAACCTGGGGATTTAGAAATGAAATCTGCCTGCTCCTCCAAAGGAATCATAGCACTGCCATCACATTCACTAGTTAGGTCTGTCTATCAGGCCTTAAATATTATGTTAAGTACAGTTGTCAGGTACTTGGTGATAAAATGAAAGCAAATTTTGAGCTATTTAGAGAAGATTAACACTTGCATTTCTAAATCCTTAGCAGGGGTAGTTTCTCACAGCTTGATTGAACTGGTCACACCAAACATTATCTTTTTATTGAATTCCATTTTACTTTATTTATTTGTTTTATTTTGGGGCCACACACACAATATTCAGAGGCTACTTATGGCTCTGTGCTCGAGAAGTTACTCCCAGCAGTGCTCAGGGGGACCACCCAGGCTTCCTGCAGGTCAAGCATGTGTTCAGCCTGCTGAGTGATCTCTCCAGCCTATTAATGTCATTTTAACAAAAGCAAATCTCATTTCCTCAACTTAGCAGTAAGCTTCAAAACACATGATTTGCCACTACCTTATCTTCTTTAATTTTCTAGATTGTAAGTCATAAGCAAGAAAGAAAATAAGTAGAAACAGTGCCAATGTACATTGAATTTAGCCTTAATTTGGAAGTAAACAATTTAGAAACTCCAAAAATTTACAAAGTTAAACTATCTGAACTTAAAAGATATTTTTTTTTGGTTTTTGAAATGGCCTGTTTAGTAGGTATGAAGTGTTATCTCATTGTGGTTTTGGGGTATTTCCATGGTGCTAATGAAATCGAGCATTTGTATCAGGCTTATTTGTATATCTTCTTTAAAGACATGTCTATTCAAATTATTTGCCAATTCAGGTATTAGATCACACTTGGTGGTATTCAGAGACGGTTCCCATCTCTGTGCTTAGTGGCCACTTCTAGTGGTGCTTTTGGGGACAATATGGTGCTAGAATTGTACTATCTCTTTCTCCTTCTCCCATTTTGAATTATGTGTCTCCAAGTCATATCTTTACTCTGAAGCATGGTTTTTCTCAACTTGCCATCTTGATATTTTGGGGTAGATACTTCTTTGAAGTTGGAGGGCTGTCCCATGCACTGTAAGATGTGTAGCAGTTGGGGGCCGGGCGGTGGCGCTAAAGGTAAGGTGCCTGCCTTGCCTGCGCTAGCCTTGGATGGACCGCGGTTCGATCCCCCGGTGTCCCATATGGTCCCCCAAGCCAGGAACAACTTCTGAGCACATAGCCAGTAGTAACCCCTGAGCGTTACCGGGTGTGGCCAAAAAAAAAAAAAAACAAAAAACAAACAAAAAAAGATGTGTAGCAGCACCCCTGCTCTCCTTGTACCAGACACTGGCAGAACCTCGCCAACCAGCCCTAGTCAAGAAATCTGCTCTAAAAGCTCCTCTGGCACAGAGTAGAAAAACATGGAACCCACTCAGTTTGAATGGAGCAGGAAAGACAGAGGTGAGAGTGGGTTGAGATTGATCTTAGAAATTGGACAGACCTGGGGGTGTGAACTGCTTTGGTGAGTCAGTGAACAAGCTGATGGATAAATATTACGGTTAGAGTGAGAAGTGGGTAACAGGATGAGGGAAACAAGAATTCCATGTAATAGCACAAATGGAATTGTAAGGCTGTATGCAAAGTATCAGTGTGGAATATTTCAACTGTAGATTTTCTGAGAAGAGTTTGTGAATTGGTCTCTGGGGTTGAATATCCTCTGTTGAGCCTCTTAGCCATGAAGATCAAATGACTATTAAGTCACCTTTACCCATTAGACAGCTCCCAGCTTCATTTCTCTTGTGAGTAATATCTTGACATTTTACTTATTTGCCACATTTGACATGGGCTTTCTGAGTCCTGTTTGAGGAACAGTGTCTGAGCCCCTTTTGTTTTACCTCCCATCTCTTGGCATAATGATGGGGGGAATAAAAACCACTCAGCTGTTGTGACTCAGTACATTCTTCCTCTAGGTAATAAAGTTACATCCTGCCTTCATAGTCTATTAATTAGGTAGGCAATCAGTGAATGTTTCAAGTTTGGTATTTGAAACTGAAAGTCAATAAAATCAGGTATCTGCTCATGTTTTTTCCTCTTAAAAAATTAATCACATTTTGAATGATTTCTCCTAAGCAGAACTTTAATAACATATATGTGTTGTATAGGAAGAACAAAGAAAGACAAAGTTAATTATCTAGGAAAAGCTTCATCACAGTGTCCGGTCATATCTATCCAGGTTTGCTCAGTCTTGATACTGCAGAATATGTTTTGTGTCATATAATTTTTGATAGTGGGGAGCAATTCTCCACTGAGAACGAGATGTTTAGCAGCATTCCTGACCTTTATTAGATGCCAGTGTCATTATCCCCTAGTTGGGACAAACCCAAATATTTCCAGACATGTTGAAGTGTCCCTGTTGATGAGTGAAATCATCTTATTGAGAACATGTTTCTTCTCAGTCCACATTCTGTGGTCTTTGCAGGGTATATATTTATTCTGTTCTGCTTTGTGTTTTTAGCTCATACCTGGTGGTGTTCAGGGGCTACTCCTAGCAGTGTTCAGAGCCAGGTGTAGTGCTGGAGATGGAGCTGGGTTAGCTGCATCTAATGCAAGCCACCTTACAATCCTCCAGGATGGTTTTATTATTGTTCATCAAATCAGAGGGAGAAATAGGGAGCTAAAGTATTTTGGTTTAATTTTGTTTTTTTCTATGCCAGTAATTGAACCCAGAAAGGCATGTACTTTTGCACTGAGCCTTTAAACCTTGAATGTCATTTTGGTACTAGAAATGAAACCCAGGATTCCCTGAGCACCACCAGGAATAATTTCTGAGTGCAGAGCCAGAAGAAAACCCTGAGAATTGCTGGATGTGGCCCCAAAATATAAATAAATAATCTGTCCATGTAATATAGACTCTTGGCATTATTGTGTTGAAAAATAGTAGAACAAAATAATAAAAAAGATCTAATAAAGGCATTTAATTCCTTTTTATGGATTAATTAATTTTGATTTGGGGCCACACCATGTAGTTCTGGGAATCAAACTTTGTTCTCCAACTAAGCTCTCCATTGCAGACTTTGGGTGTTTATTTTTGGTGGGGGCCTAGTAATGTACAAGAGGTCCTGGGTTTCCCACCAACTACTCTCAGACCATTAGACCAGTGGTTCAATACAAGGGTCAAGCTGCACTGCCAGAGGTTACTTTGGTCACCCTGATGATGCTCAGGGCCCCCAAAGGTGTATTTTTTTTTACTTTGTAGTCACACCTGGCAGTGCTTAAGGTTTACTTCTGACTCTGTGCTCAGGGACAATTTTTTGGTGAAGCTCTGGGGACCATATGGGGTGTTAGGGATAGGCCACTGGTCCAGTGCATGCAAGACAAGTGCATTATCTGCTGTACTATTTTTTCAGCCCCTCAAAGGCATTTTTAATATTTAAAAAATTCTAACACCATTATTTACCAAGTTGTTCTCAATACAGTTATTTTGGACATTTAGTGTTCCAACATGAATTTTTTTTTTTTTTTTTTTTTTTTTTGGTTTTTGGGTCACACCCTGTGACGCTCAGGGGTTTCTCCTGGCTATGCGCTCAGAAGTTGCTCCTGGCTTCTTGGGGGACCATATGGGACGCCGGGGGATCGAACCGCGGTCCGTCCTAGGCTAGCGCAGGCAAGGCAGTCACCTTACCTCCAGCGCCACCGCCCGGCCCCTCCAACATGAATTTTATCACCAGTGTGACCATACCTCCACCAATGTCCACAGTTGTAAAATCACTCCACATGCCGTATGTCCAATCCAAGGTAAGTGGTTCTGAAGCAGAGTTGCTTGCACAAAATAATCGAGACCAGGCTGAGGATGAAACATGTAATCTATTTTATATGGAGCCCTAGTTGCCTGCCAGAACTATGTTTTTTTTGTTTGTTTGTTTGTTTTGTTTTGAGTACAGAGAGCACCCCCTGGTGGTGCAATAAGGACAGAGTAAGGACAGATAATTCAGGCTATCCTGACCCAGTCCCACCCAGGTTTACATGTAAATCAATCTTTGCTTTGGGTGAAACTAGGTTGTAAACAAACAGATACAGAGAAACCAGAATGATCTTTGTTTTGGGTAAAACAAGGTATAATCTAACACACAGTCAAAGCCATTTTTAAAAGTGCTTGGCTAAGACTTCTATTTAATCCCAACCCAGCTCTCAAGGGTACTGTAGTTAGCCTTGTTTTGTTAGTGTGGAAAAAGGCTCAAAGGAACTAAGCGATTTTCTCGGGAATGCAAATGCGGAATATAGAGTGTGGAGCTAGAAGTCTAATGCAAAGTTGTGCATTTATATTATTGCTTCAGAAGTTACAATGTCTAATAACGCAAGATGATCGCTTTTTATCTTTAAAGAAAACAATGTTTATTGTGGACACTTCTAAACATATGCAAACTTAGCTAAAATAGGCTCCCACCATTTGTATTGTTCTCATACCCTTTACTTAGTTTCAATAATGATCAACTAGTGACTAACAATAATTTTATCTAGAGCTTCTTAGCCTTGGAAGTATTGGCATTGTAGGCAGGATAATTATCTGTTATGTGCGCCCAGGGTGCACAAAAGACCAAATAAAGGTCTGACTGATTCATCTGGTAAATGTATTTTAAGTTGCTTTTGTACTCAGTATGTAACTTACACAGGGAATAGAAAAAACATTGCCAATAGTTTTCATCCCACACATCAAAAAAAGTGAGAACATAGAAACAAAAAGTCACAGGATAACCTGAAATCCCACAGAAACAAAAGAATCATAGTGGTTGCTGAGGAGACCAGTGTAGATGATAACTAATCAGTTTTCTATATAATATATCTATATATTGAGGAATGCAGAATATTAAGCCTCATATCTCAGCAGAATTAAGGAGGTCATTACAATTGTCTTGTTGGGGCTAGAGAGCTACTACAGAGGTTAAAGTTCTTGCCTTTCATGTGGTCGACCCTGATTCTATCCCCAGCACCACATATGATCTCCTGAGCACTGACATATATATGTACCCCAATAGCTCTACCCCTCAAAAGAAATTGCTTCATTATGGTTACTCAAGGAAGATAGGAAGTTGAGTGGGAGATAGCCTTAGAGTAACTCTTAAAAGGTCTTCAACCTCTCATGTTCCAATATGATCACAAGGCATCTGCCTACTCAGATGAGCTACAGTTTGTTTGTGTTTCCATAATCTATGTGGGCATGTTCAAGTTTGTCATGGTACTAGGGAAGAACCATTGCATTGTGCACTGGGATGTGTAGCAGTTTCCATGACATATTTCCACCAGATACCTAGAGCACCACCTCCCAAGAGGTGGCAAGCAAGGATGTCTCCAGACTTGGCTAAATGTGTCAGGGGTGGGGGTAGTGATGTACCCAGTTGAGAACTACTGGTTTCAAACCCTAGCCATCCCCCATGCCCATACAAAATATTTTATCAACAAATACTTAAATATATATTTCCATACTATAGCCTTTTAATTTTTATTGACTGTTCAGTAGCTAACAATACAATGACATTTCAGCATTATAGCTCCACATTTCTATATGTGTGCAAGTCTCACCTGACCCAATACCAAATTCCAGTGTTTTCCCAGTATCAAAAAGCTCCTTTACCCAACCCTCCTACCCTTCTCCCCTTTCCTTCTGGTAACCACTATAGTTTAACCAAGTCTAGGAGTTCTTCTTTACCAGTTTGTTTCCTCACATGAGTGAAGCCATTTGATAATTATCTTTCATTTTCTTCCTTTGTCAACTTGACACAATCAAGATCCATTAATGTCAAGAAGGGCAAGTTTTCCTTTTTCCAGTGCTCAAATAGTACTGCATGGACTGTTACAGCATATTTATTCAGTTAGTCTTCTCTTGAGAATATTGTAAATAATGTATTTTATTGTAATACATTCATGTATTCTATTGTAAATAATGCTGTTATGAACATTGTGGTGCAGATATTCTTTCAAATTTATGTTTTCTTAGATATATGTCTAGGACTGGTGTTGCTTGCTCATATGAAACTTCCATTTTTGTTTTGGGGGGAACCATACTTTATAGTGCTCAATAGCTACTTCTGGTTCTGTGCTCAGGGATCACTCCTAGCGGTGCTCAAGGAACTATATGCAGTGCCAGGTATCAAGCTAAGGTCAGACACACATATAAAGCAAGCACCTTAACCCCTATACTGTCTCTCCAGTCCTATTATTTTTTTGTTTGTTTGGGGGGGTCACACCCAGTGGTTCT